>NC_053389.1:503417129-503590852 GCF_905171765.1 Bufo bufo | reverse complement strand
GCCTTGTTCAAAACAGCGCTGTATTTGTATTTTACGGGTTCCTACGACCCGGGGGGTTCACGTGCCCTGTGTCTAACAGCACCTTTATACAGGAACAACATTTACTATGCTTAGGTTCCCACTACGTCCTCACTCTTGATCATACTTGAACTACCGGACCTAGCGAAACCACGAAGGTCATATATTTCCCTACGGGTTACAAGTGGGGTCCGGTGGCAGTCTTTGACGAATGGGCGGCTCTTAGCAAACGCACTCCGCCTAACTCCCCTCTTTTAGTTCACGACTCCGGCCCGCTTAGCATACAACATTCCTGAAATACATACGCTTTGCTGCCGATACTAGATGTTGAACCATCAAGCATTACCGGCCATTCATTTAGAATAGGAGTAGCCTCAGCCGCCTCTAAGAATAATGTACTGGTTCACATCATAAAGAAACTAGGTCATTGGAAGTCGATGTGTTACACTCGTTACATTCCCAACCCTAAACGAGAGATGTCATTTGCTTTCGGTATTTGCTGGTATAATGTGTTTTCAATACAGTGCATTGGTTTCCTTCTACCGTGTCTTGTATTTTTGGCCCCTTTAGGCTACCCTTCACAGCAGTTCCGCCACTACTCTACTGATATCTGTTAGGTTACTGTCACTCTGATAGTCGATCCGAGCACAAGTGTAGGCAACGCAGTTGCCGTATTTGTGGGAGGGGAGGCTCCCGCACATCCTATTTAAAGCACCGCTGCGCCCTCCCCCCTGTCAGCCACCTCCGATTCTCGTCCACAGCAGCAGTGTGTCCCTCCCACCCAATCCTCATATCATCCTTCCTTATAGGGTGGCCCCCCTTTAGGCTACCCTTCACAGCAGTTCCGCCACTACTCTACTGCTATCCGTTAGGTTACTGTCACTCTGATAGTCGATCCGAGCACAAATGCTATTGGAACAAATAATTACTACTGGTGTGAAATACCAGTTGCCCCCTAAAAAAACTGATTGAAGCAGGGGTGTTATATACCAATAATATACTTTCTATATAGTGCATTTGGGTAGTGCAGCATTTGTTTGCGGTTTTGCTGCATTACCTCAGCTCACAGAGTGACAAAAGCTATTGGAACAAATAATTTCTACTGGTGTGATATACGAGTTGCCCCCCTAAAAAATTTATTGAAGCAGTGGTGTTATATACCAATAATATACTTTATATATAGTGCAGTTAGGTAGTGCAGCATTTGTTTGCGGTTTAGCTGCGTTAGCTCAGCTACAGATAGTGACAAACGACATTGGAACAAATAATTTCTACTGGTGTGGTATTCCAGTTGCCCCCCAAAAAACCTGATTGAAGCAGGGGTGTTATATACCAATTATATACTTTCTATAAAGTGCATTTGGGTAGTGCAGCATTTGTTTGCGGTTTTGCTGCGTTACATCAGCTCACAGAGTGACAAACGCTATTGGAACAAATTTTTACAGGTGTGAAATATCAGTTGCCCCCCAAAAAAATTATTGAAGCAGGAGGAAGAGGAGGGGAGTTCAGAGGGAGAGATGGAGCAGCAGATATGTAGGAGAAGCAGGCAGAACTCGCAGTGCACATATGTCAAAAAGCAGACTGCAAATGTATCTGGAAAAAGCCATCTGCCATGTATGGTCACATCTGGCGCTCCCAGGATGCCGGCTTGAAAACATATTTATGCCGTGCACTCTGGCGCTAGTGCGCTCATCAGTGATCACCTACCCACCTGTCCTGCTGCTACGGCAATCTGGCTGTGTGTGAGTCAGACTCACAGACACAGTCAGCTCCCTGCTGCCACCCGCCGCCACTGCGCCACTCGCCAGTCACACCACCCTGGCCTGACCCCGTGACCGTGTTGCTGGGCCCGTGCCGCTCTGTGAGGACCGGGGCCGCACGCAGGCTGGGGCGAGCGGCCGGCGGCGCTGCGGCACAACTCACAAGTAAGTGATTTAAAAAAAAAAAGAAGGTTCATTTTTCCGCCCTCCCCCAGGGTGCGCCCTAAGGCAGTCGCTTGGTCTGCCTTATGGTAGCGCCGGCCCTGATCCCTGGTGTTGTCCGTGGCTGTGGGGAGGAGACCGAGGACGACATGCTCCTGGATGATGAGCAGGAGCCAGGCCACTCCACCGCTTCCAGTTTAGTGTAAATGGGGGCCTTCATGCTCCAGTGTTTGAAGAGGGACCCCCGTATAAAAAGCATAAAGGGCAAGGACCAGTACTGTTGGCAACGTACTTAGACCCTCGGTACAAACACAAAATGGAGGACATGTTACCAGCATCACAGAGGGCTGTCAGACCCTGTGGCCAGACCTGGCAAAATGTCAGACCTGGCAAAATTTGCCATGGAACTGTTGGCTTGCACCTCGTCTAGTGTCCTGTCCGAAAGGACGTTCAGCGCAGCAGGGGGGATCATGACCGAAAAGCGCACTCGCCTAGCTCGCATGGATCTCGGAGGAATTCAACACCTGTGACGACCATGTTTAATTGAATTTTCTCATGCCAGCCCACAAATATCCGCCATCACCCAGAACAAATATTGGTCCCAGTCTTAGGTAAATACAGCGGCATAAAAGGCCTTTTCTGTCTGTTTAATTACTATTTTTTGGGGCTTTGGAGGAATTCAACACCTGTGACGACGACGTGTTTCAACTATTATCATTAGGGTTTTTTTCAAGAGGGGGGAATTCATTAGCCATCTTTTTAATCCAATTTTATAATTTTTGTTCTTTTAAACACATGTATTTGACCTGTATTTGTACTGGCCTGCAGTAAAATGTATATCCATTGACCGTGTAATATACCTCCAGCCACATAATCACATGATCTTTTCTGTCCGGTGAATGCCTATTGTTTGGGGCCTGTAGTCCAGTGGCCTACAGTAAAATTTTTATCCATTGACCGCATAATGTACCTCGAGCCACATAATCAGAATTTCTATTATGTCAGGTGAATGCCAAATTTTTAAGACCCGTACTCCCGTGGCCTAAAATACATTTTTTCTAGGCTCCAATGGGGCACATTTCAGAGAATTTCCCTTTAAGACGCATAAAAAGGTCCACTGATTAAGATACAATTTTTATCATTGATCCCCCTCTAGTATGTCACTGTCCATGTTGTGGGACTATTTTTACACTTCTACTAAGTATTTGGTTCCTGCAAATATGAGCTGAAGGTTTTTCAGGTTTGCCTGCCATTAAAGTGAATGGGACCGCCGCGAACTTGTGGTTCACGAACATTTGATCGCGTTCCCGCGATCGAGTTCATGAACCGTCCTAGCCGATGTTCATCCATCACTTATGGACAGCAGAGAAACAGTAATTCCTATCACACTATCTAACACCCTGCACTGGAACCTATAAGCTACACTATATCACTATCAAACCTACACTGACTATCTCCTACTAACTATCTGTATTTTATATATGAGCTAACTATCTAATGTAATTGGATAAGGAATAGGATCCAGATGAAAGCACAGAGCACAGCAATGTCACTGTTCTCTCTCTCTCTCTCTCTCTCTCTCTCTCAGAACTGCAAAAAAACTGCAGAAAATGGCTGCTGGGGAGTTTCTTATATAGCAAAGGGGTAGGCAACTTTCCTATTGGTTGCTAGGGATGTTGCTAAACTCTGACAAAGATATTGCAGCCTTTTGGGGTCATATGTACCCCAAAATGATATCAATAAAATATGCAGCTTGTCCTGCAAAAAACAAGCCCCCACACAGCTACATTGGTAAAAAAAATAAAAATTTTATGGATGTTTGTATATGATGCAAAATCAGATGATGCAAAATCAAATTTATTGTTAACACAAAAGTGATTTTATGCTGAAAAAGTAGTAAAACATAAAAAAAGATGTTAATTTGTTATCGCCATAACCAAATCAGCCCACATAATAAAATTATTATATAATATTTACCCCATGAGGAACTCCATAAAAATAAAAAACACTGACAGAAGTGCCATTTTTGCCCACTTCACCTCCACAAAAAAGGGTATAAAGTGATGAAAAATACATATGTACTCCAAAATTATACCAATGAAAACTACAGCTCATCCTCCAAAAACAAGAAAAATGCTATGGCCCCTAAAATCAATTTCAGCAAAAGTCCTGATCTCCTTTCCTTCTGAATGTTGCGGTGCCCCCAAACAGCCATTTGCAACCACATATATATGGTGTTGCTGTATTTAGGAAAAAATGCATATTGTGGTGTGCATTTTCTCCTGTTACCCCTTGTAAAAATGATACAATTTTGGGCTAAAGCAACATTATATTGGAAATAAAATGTAATTTTTCATTTTCCTAGCCCAGTGTTTCTAAATTCTATGAAACGCTTGTTGGGTCAAAGCATTCACTTCACTTCATTATGTAAACTGCAGAAACAGGGTTATAAATATTGAGGTTTGTTTGACTGTAAATCCTTGCTCTGTTACAGCAATTTATTAAAATGAAACATTTGCACAAAAAAATAAAATTTTAAAATTTCCCCTCCATTTTTGTGGGGTTAAAAACATTTTAAAAATCTGTTTTGAATAACTTGAGTGGTGTAGTTTCTAAAATGTGTGGGTGTTTTCTACTATGTATGTCCCACAAAGTGACTTCATAACTGGTCTTTAAAAAAGTGATATTTTCTTAAAAATGTTAAAATTTGCTTCTAAACTGCTAAACCTTCTAACATCCCAAAACAATAAAATGACATTTACAAAATGATGCAAACATAAAGTAGATATATGGTGAATGTAAAGTAATAAATATTTTATGATATCTATCTTAAAAGCAGAGAAATGCAAATTTTGGAAATAACAAATTTTTTCAACTTTTCTGCAAATGTTGAATTTTTTTATGCATAAAGGTGAAACTCAAATTCACCATTAACATGAAGAAAACAATTTCACGATGGCTTGAATATGTAAAATGGTTCCAAAGTTAATATCAGATAAACTGACGTCAGATTTGAAAAATGGGGCTCCGGCATTTGGTCCAAACTGGCTGTTGCTTGAAGGGGTTAAAAATCATTGCTGCCTGCAAAAAACGAGCAAGTATGGGTACAGGAGATGGCATTAGCGACCATTCCTCATCATAATGTGGCGGAGATTGCTGCATGTAATTCCAGCGGTCTCCTCTACTAACGAGCAGGCAATTGCCAGGAAGAAACGCTTCTTTCCCTACAATTTTTTGCAAAATCTTTTAATGTAATGCAGCCCTAACACAGTGTAACTAGGGGATCGTGGTAGCCATGGTATTGGTTACCATTGCTTGTTGTCACAGCCTGTCACACTATTCTGGTAGTTTTGTGAGCACGTCAAAGTCAACTATAGATATACACCATAGATATAGGTATTTTTATTTATAAATGTTACATTTCAAGTCATTTTGATCAGCTAAAAGTATGATATCTTATAAGTTATATAAAAAAATAAATAGTTTTCGTCAATATATTATATAGCAATAATTTTATTATGCTAGAAAATTTCAATGATAATTTGAGAATATAATGCTCATACCAGATGTATGCCCTTTTATTTACACGTATATATGTATTGGACTACAGAATATTTAAGGTAATTGCACATGATCTACTGCAAAAAGCTAACGAACATTAATTTCATGAAGACTGTAGCTACGATTCTTTTAAAAAAACTTCATTAATTATACTAATTAAATATTCATTATTTTACATCGTTAGTTCACATTTTGCATACTTCTATTTCATTAGAATAGCCCAGGGTAAAAACTTCTTTGGTACTCATTCAAAGACTTTTTGTAGCAGAATTTGCAATTAATATTGTACTGGGATTTGTACAAATACATGAAAATGTATCTTAACTTTTTGGTGTGTTGTTTTTTTTTTTTTTTACTTTTCTTGTTAAAATGAAGAATTGAAATTTCAGAATATTAAGTTTCAAATGATCATACAATTTGTTCCCTGCCTGCTATATTTTCGTGTGTTGCACGAAGATTACGTCACAGGCTTCCCCGGCAGCCGAGCGTCCTTCACTCACTGCGCCGAATACTTAACGGGACGGCACAGGCGCGGGATTATGAGGACGATGCGGAGAAGAACGTCAATCAAGTGGACTTGGGCGTGCCAAAAGGTGAGTAGACCGAGCCTCTAGGTGCTGCAGCAACGCCCTCATAGCACCCAGAGGCTTCATTAGCATATTATAAAAGTCTGTTTTTTAAGAGAACGGCGGCAGACAGGGAGTTAAACATACAGTTATGTTCTGCTGACATTAGCACATCGCTAATGTCAGTCAGCTAGATAACGATTTTTCCCATGACAGAAACCCTTTAATGTACATTTTTCTACTAACTGCAATCAATTGGAAATAGAATCTGTATGAACATGGGAAGGCATTCCTATGTGGTCAGAGAGGAAAAAAATGCAAAGAACATAATATAAAAGTGGTTCAGGATATTAAGGTTTCATCACCATGATTACTTTATGGTGCACAGACATTGACAGGTCCATGTGAAAAATACTTAAAGGGGTCGTTCATAATTAGAAAAATGTGCCTACTTTCAAGCAAAAACAGTTTCACAACTGTCTGAAGGTTGTTTGAAGTTTTGTATCTCAGTGCCATTCACTTAATTGGAGCTAAGCTGCAATACCAGATACAATACATGTAGGTGTGTGGGGCTGATTTTGGAAGTAAACAGCATTTTTTTCCCCCCCGGAGCTGTATGTGGATATTATGTATATTATGTGTGTAGATGGCGTAAACTAAGGCCTCATGCATGCGGCCGTGGCCGTATTGCGGCCCTAAACAGCGGGTCCTCAATATGCGGGCACCAGCCATGTGCTCCCCGCATCACGGATGCGGACCCATTCACTTGAATGGGTCCAAAATCCGGAGCTGCACTGCGGAATGGAAGCACGGAACCCCACGGAAGCACTACGGAGTGCTTCCGTGGTGCTTCTGTCCATGCCTCCACACAGCAAAAAAAACTAGAACATGTTCTATTTTTTTGCCATGCGGACGGATCATGGACCCATTCAAGTGGAATGGGTCTTAATCCATCCCGGCCGCTGCACTGATGCTGCCCGTGCATTGGGGACCGCAAGACAGACTGTCTAGAACTTCACCAGAGTTATCACAGTGGCTCAGACTGGGTGACAAATGTGTTGCATGGCCAGACAATTTTGTGTAACTCTGTGCCAGCTATTGGTTGGCTTACTTTGAGACAGAATTTTAAGCCACCCCTTTTCTGTTTAACCAGAACCAGATCCCTTTTTAGACTAAGAAAAATTCTGTTAGCTTAGAAGCAACAAATTGTGCCAAATTGTTCCACATTGTTACACAATTTACTCCAAAATCAAGGTGCACTCACATTAGTAAATATGGATAAATGTCTGTCAACAAAATATATTTCTTCAGTTAATTTAATGTTTCAGCTTGGTAATGCCATTAACAAGCTAAATAATTAAAAACAAATGTTAGCTAAATGTATTTGTGCATACATTTGGATACCTGCCACATAAGAAATGCTATTGATTAATTTAATAGAACTTTGCACAAGACATTCTCAAGGACAATTCATACGCTGACAAAAAGGATTTCAATGGAAATATCATAGTAATAAAGAAGGCATATCCTTGAGCAAGGATAGCTAGTGTTGAGCGAGCATGCTCGGCCAAATACCAGTTCGGCTCGAGCAGGGCTGGTGCAAGGATTTTTGCCGCCCCCTCATATCACGCACTCACTGACAGACAGACATACACTCACTGACAGACACACACTCAGACACTCACTGAATGACGTACACAGAAACTCACTGACAGACATACTCACTGACAGACACACATACACTCACTGACAGACAGACACACACTCACTGAAACACACACACACACGGAAACTCACTGACAGACACTCACTCACTGGCAGACAAACACACACATATACTCACTGACAAATATACACATACTCACTGACAAACACACAGACACTTACTGACCGACAGACATCCACACTCACTGACATACACTCACTCACTGACATACACACACAGACACTCAATAACAGACACACATACATTCACTGACAGAAAGACAGATATACATACACTCAATCACTGACATAAATACACAGGCAGACACTCACTCAGTCAAACACTTGAACACTCACCTCCCTGGGGTCCAGTGTGGTGCAGCCCCTCAGTCCTCCAGCGCGCCGTTTAGTATGCCGGGGCAGGAATGACATCATATTCCGGCATCACAGAGGGTGCACGAGGGAGAAGTGGGGAGGTGATAGAATAGCCTCACTTGCCACCCGCCTCCTCTCCTCCGGTAATTTACTGGCAGAGCAGGCACCTGCCATCAGGGTAAGCAGATGCCTGCTCTGCCATATTTAAGAAGGACCTCCACCTCCTTGCCTCCCTGTCGCCCAGGGCTGCAGCCCCAGTCAGGGGGAGCCCACCAGGGCGCCCCAGCAGGCCGGCGCCCTAGGCAAACGCCTAGTTCACCTATATGGTTGCGCCGGCCCTGGGCTCGAGCATCGCTATGCTTGGCACATGGCGGTACTCGGCCGAGTACCGCATGTGCTCGAGCGTAATGCTCAAGTCTCCTCCTCACACGTTTCGTGGATGCTAAGCAGCCAATAAACGTGCAGGTAAGTACTGCCCTCACTGTAATGCCAGTAGCCATGTTGGCTACTGGCATTACAGTGATTGGCTGGCCGGAACGCATCATCGGGTGCTATATAGCACCCGATGACGCATATTTGGCTCATTCTAAGTCAGGGAGAGCTGAGCATAGGAAGGGACAGAGAGTGTAGGCAGTGTAATTGAATTAAATTTTTCTACAAAAACATTTCAGAGACCCAAAAGTCCTTGTAAGGACTATTTTGTGTGACAGCAGCAATATATGTTTGTAGCACAACCTGTGCTAAATTGCTCAGTGTTAGGCCTCATGCACACGACCGTTTTTCGGGTCCGCATCCAAGCCGCAGTTTCTGCGGCTCGGGTGCAGACCCATTCACTTCAATGGGGCCGCAAAAGATGCGGACAGCACTCCGTGTGCTGTCCGCATCCATGGCTCCGTTCCAAGGCCCCGCAAAAAAATATAGCATGTCCTATTCTTGTCCGTTTTGCGGACAAAAATAGGCATTTTTACAATGGACCGCCCGTTCCGCAAATTGCGGAAGGCACATGGGCGGCTTCCGTTTTTTGCGGACCGCAAAAAAACAGAACGGTCGTGTGCATGAGGCCTTAGGGAGAGCTGTGCATATATAGGGACAGACAGTGTAGGGAGTGTAATAGGAAGATTTTTATACAAAAACTTTTCAGAGACCCAAAAGTCCTTTTAAGGACTATTGTGTGTGACAGCAGCAATATATATTTTTAACACATCCTGCGCAAAATACCGTGTAATAGGCCACTGCGGACAGGTAAATTATTACACATCTGCTGTTTAAAGTGTGCGCATCCCTAAAATATCAGTGACATCCAGTACACTTTTTCTCTAGATGGTGTCCGCTGCAGACAACTAAATTACCCGTGCCACATCTCCTGTTTAAAGTGTGCACATCCCTAAAATATAAGTGACATCCAGTGTAATTTTTCTGTAGACACTGCGAACTGTGACATTACCTGTGGTACATGTCCTGTATAACATTTCCTCATCACAAATATCTTTGTAAATTTTTTTGCACATATTCTTCCAAATCCTATGCTACTGTACTTGTGACATACTTTCAAGCATATATCACATTTAAAATGAAGAAGGCGAGCAGTAAGGTACGGGAAAGTGGCCGTGATGCTGATGGTGCACGCAGAGGCCGTGGCCATGGGCGCGGAGAAACTGTGCCTGCTGCCAGAGCACAAGAAAAACAATCATCCAAGATACCTAGCTTCATATCCCAGTTTGCAGGGCGGCACAGGACACCACTCTTAAAGTCAGACCAGTGCAACCAGGTGGTCGGTTGGATTGCAGCAAATAATGCTTCCAGTTGGTTAAGCACCACCCTGTCTTCCACTAAGTCCAGTCTCAGTAGCCAGGAGTATAGTCAACACAATCCTCACCCTGATCCTCCTTCCTCCCACCATTTACAGTCTGTCCAAACAAGTGATCCCACACTCCCACCGAGGACCTCTTTTCATTGCCATTACTTGATTTGGCCCTCCCGCCAAGCACGCTTGAAGAGGGACATGAGATCTTGTGCCCTGATTCCCAACCTCTTGAACATCCACAGTCACAAGAACATGACGTCGGGGAACGGCAATTAGTGTTTAATGAGGTGGATGATGATGAGACACAGTTGCCAATGAGTCAACCGCAATTACTGTCTCAAGAGGTTGATGAAGAGGATGAGACACAGTTGTCAATCACTGAGGTTGTGGTTAGGTCATCAAATCAGGAGGATAATCAGAGTGAGGAAGTGGAAGAGGAGGTGGTGGACGATGAGGTCACTGACCCAACCTGGGAAGGCAGAAAGCCGAGCGAGGACAGCAGTACAGAGGGGGAGGGATCGGCAGCACCACAACAGGCTGTAAGAGGCAGTGGGGTGGCAAAATGGAGAAGGCGGGCCACACCACACAGGCCCGCAACTGATCCATTGAGCAGCCCCTTGCAGAAATCTCCCTTGCCAAGGGGTAGATGTTCCGCAGTATGGCGCTTTTTTGAGGAAAGTGCGGATGACAAAAAAATTGTAGTTTGCAACCTGTGCCATACGAAAATGAGCTGGGGCATGAACACTAGCAACCTCACCACCACCAGCATGATCCACCACATGGCATCCAAGCACCGTACTTAGGGACAAACTCCGGGGTCCACACTCTGTCTGCGGTTCACACCACTGCCTCCTCTTCCTCTGTGTTACGTGCTGGCCAATCCCCTGTCGAAGGCGTACGCATCACACCCTATACCTGGACCTTCAAAAGCACCATCAACGACCACATCCACTTTCATGTCCCAGTACAGCATACAAATGTCCTTACCTAAGGCATTTGATCGCAAGCGCAAATAACCACCCACCCACCCACAGGCCATAGCACTAAATGCGCAACTTTCCAAAATTACTGGCCCTGAAAATGTTGCCATTTAGGCTTGTGGACACTGAGACCTTACACAGCCTGATGTTGGCGGCCATCCCTCGTTACGCAGTCCCCAGCCGCCACTATTTTTCACAGTGTGCCATGCCCGCCTTACACCAACATGTGTCCCGTAACATCACATGTGACCTGACCAACGCAGTTACTGGGAAGGTTTACTTAACTATGGACCCATGGACAAGTGCATTCAGCCAGGGATGCTACATTTCCCTGATGGCACACTGGTTGAACATTATGAAGGCCGGGAGCGAATCATACCCTGAGATGGCACAGGTTTTACCGACGCCAAGTATTGCGGGCCCTACGTCGATCAGGGTTTCCGCCAGCACCTACATTAGTGTCTCCAACCCCCACTTCTCCTCCTCCGCCTCCTACTCCACTCCTACCTCCAAATTATCCGAATGCAGCACCAATCAGTCATCAGTTGGCAGCTGGAAACAGTGTAGCACTGTAGTGGGGAAGCGGCTGTGCTGAAGCTGATATGCTTAGGGGACAAACAGCACAATGCCGCAGAGCTATGGAAGGGGATAAGAGACCAGACTGAGCTGTGGCTCTCGCAACTGAACCTAGAACCAGGCATGGTTGTGTCTGATAATGGCCGTAACTTGGTTGCGGCTTTGGAGCTCAGCAAGCTCAGACACATCCCATGCCTAGCCCACGTGTTCAACCTTGTGGTTCAGCGGTTTCTCAAAACCTACCCCAATTTGCCTGAGCTACTGCCACATGTGTGCACATTTCAGCAAGTCAATGACAGCTTCAGCCGGTTTGTCAACGCTGCAGCAGTGCTTTAAATTTCCAGCTCACCGACTGTTGTGTGACGTGAGCATGCGATGTAACTCCACGTTCCACATGTTGGCCAGGTTTTGTGAGCAGCAGAGGGCAGTAGTGGAATACCAGCTGAAACATGGTTGTCGCCTTTCCAGTCAGCTTCCGCTATTCACAAGTGAGGAGTGGGCATGGATGTCTGACCTCTGTGAGGTTTTAATGAAACTTTGAGGATCAACACAGATGGTGAGCGGCGATAACGCTATTATCAGCATAACCATCCACTTCTGTGTCTACTCAAATGCTCACTGCTCACAATCAAGGACGACGCTTTGAATGTGGAAGAGGTGGTAATGGGGGAAGATATTACACAGGGTGATAGCCAGACCATCCTCAGTTTGTCTTCTAAGCGCAAATTGGACGATGAAGAGGAAGAGGAGGAGCAGGAGACGTTGCCTCCGCTACAGTGGGTAGTACCCATGGAAGTTTAATTCCATCTGTTCAGCGTGGGTGGTCAGAAGAGGAGGAAGAGGATGAGGAGATTGAGAGTGATCATCCTGATGATAACAGCGAAGTCTTGCCTGTTGGTACTCTGGCAAACATGGCTGACTTCATGTTAGGCTGCCTTTCCCGTGACCCGCGCTTTATTAGCCTTTTAGACAACACAGATTACTGGTTGTTCACCCTTCTCGACCCCCGATACAAAGAGAACTTCTCATCTCTCATTCCTCTGGTGGGGAGGACAAGCAAAACAGTGCAATACCAGAAGATTCTTGTTGAAAAATTGCTCCAAACATTTCCAGCTGACAACGCTGGCGGCAGAGTCCGTAGTTCCTTGGCCAACCGAGGAGGGGACACAAGGGGAACACACAGCAGTTCCAACAGAGGCAGGGCAACACTCTCCAAAGCCTGGGACAGTTTTATGACACCCCGTCAGCACCCTCACCTTGATGCGCGGCCTAGTGTTACAAGGAGGGAAAATTTTTGGAAGATGGTGAATGAGTACATAGCAGACCGTGTCAGCTTCCTCAATGATCCCTCAATGCCTTACAACTACTTGGTGTCCAAGCTAGACATGTGGCACGAACTGGCGCTCTATGCCTTGGAGGTGCTGGCCTGCCCTGCCGCCAGAGTTTTGTCTGAACTGGTATTTGGTGATGCTGGTGGCATTACAGATGGTGACATAACAGATAATGTATCCGCGTATCCGCCTGTCAACTGAAAATGCGGACAGGTTGACTCATAAAAATGAACAAGGCCTGGATTGACCATGGCTTCTCGTCTCCACCAGAGGAAAGCTGCTGAACATAAAGGCACTTTAAATGTGTTGTTTATAATGTACTGAATACAATGTATTCCCATGATCCCCTTCCACCACAAACAAGGGTATAAGGTTGAATCTTCCTTTTCTCATCCTCCTCCTCCTCTTCCATCATATCAACATCCTTATTCATCACATATAATGCCATTGTACACTGCTCAAAAAAATAAAGGGAACACTTAAACAACACAATGTAACTCCAAGTCAATCACACTTCTGTGAAATCAAACTGTCCACTTAGGAAGCAACACTGAGTGACGATCAATTTCACATGCTGTTGTGCAAATGGGATAGACAACAGGTGGAAATTATAGGCAATTAGCAAGACACCCCCAATAAAGGAGTGGTTCTGCAGGTGGTAACCACAGACCACTTCTCAGTTCCTATGCTTCCTGGCTGATGTTTTGGTCACTTTTGAATGCTGGCGGTGCTTTCACTCTAGTGGTAGCATGAGACTGAGTCTACAACCCACACAAGTGGCTCAGGTAGTGCAGCTTATCCAGGATAGCACATCAATGCGAGCTGTGGAAAGAAGGTTTGCCGTGTCTGTCAGCGTAATGTCCAGAGCATGGAGGCGCTACCAGGAGACAGGCCAGTACATCAGGAGACGTGGAGGAGGCCGTAGGAGGGCAACAACCCAGCAGAAGGACTGCTACCTCTGCCTTTGTGCAAGGAGGAACAGGAGGAGCACTGCCAGAGCCCTGCAAAATGACCTCCAGCAGGCCACAAATGTGCATGTGTCTGCTCAAACGGTCAGAAACAGACTCCATGAGGGTGATATGAGGGCCCGACGTCCACAGGTGGGGGTTGTGCTTACAGCCCAACACCGTGCAGGACGTTTGGCATTTGCCAGAGAACACCAAGATTGGCAAATTCGCCACTGGTGCCCTGTGCTCTTCACAGATGAAAGCAGGTTCACACTGAGCACATGTGACAGACGTGACAGAGTCTGGAGACGCCGTGGAGAACGTTCTGCTGCCTGCAACATCCTCCAGCATGACCGGTTTGGCATTGGGTAAGTAATGGTGTGGGGTGGCATTTCTTTGGAGGGCCGCACAGCCCTCCATGTGCTCGCCAGAGGTAGCCTGACTGCCATTAGGTACCGAGATGAGATCCTCAGACCCCTTGTGAGACCATATGCTGGTGCGGTTGGCCCTGGGTTCCTCCTAATGCAAGACAATGCTAGACCTCATGTGGCTGGAGTGTGTCAGCAGTTCCTGCAAGACGAAGGCATTGATGCTATGGACTGGCCCGCCCGTTCCCCGGACCTGAATCCAATTGAGCACATCTGGGACATCATGTCTCGCTCTATCCACCAACGTCACGTTGCACCACAGACTGTCCAGGAGTTGGCAGATGCTTTAGTCCAGGTCTGGGAGGAGATCCCTCAGGAGACTGTCCGCCACCTCATCAGGAGCATGCACAGGCATTGTAGGGAGGTCATACAGGCACGTGGAGGCCACACACACTACTGAGCCTCATTTTGACTTGTTTTAAGGACATTACATCAAAGTTGGATCAGCCTGTAGTGTGTTTTTCCACTTTAATTTTGAGTGTGACTCCAAATCCAGACCTCCATGGGTTGAAAAATTTGATTTCCATTTTTTTTTTTTGTGTGTGATTTTGTTGTCAGCACATTCAACTATGTAAAGAACAAAGTATTTCAGAAGAATATTTAATTAATTCAGATCTAGGATGTGTTATTTTTGTGTTCCCTTTATTTTTTTGAGCAGTGTATATATTACCTTCGCATAAAATGTTTCACAGGGTCAGCTCAGCTTCAGGCCCTTGCATATAATTTTTTAGAGGGTCCGCTCACCAGCAGGCCCTCACCTACAATCTTTTACACGGTCAGCTCACCTTCAGGCCCTCATATATAATTTTTTAAAGGGTCAGTTCACCAGCAGGCCTTCACCTACAATCTTTTACAGGGTCAGCTCACCAGCAGGCCGACACCTCAAATATTTTACAGAGTCAGCTCACCAGCAGGCCCGCAACTCAAATCTTTTACAGGGTGAGCTCACCTGAAGGCCCTCGCAATAATTTTTTTAGAGAGTCAACTCACCTGCAGGCCCACACATAAAATCATTTACAGGGTCAGCTCACCAGCAGGCCCACACCTCAAATCTTTTACAGAGTCAGCTCACCTGAAAGCCCTCGCATTTAGATTTTTAGAGGGTCAGCTCACCTGCATGCCCTCGCATATAATGTTTTACAGGGTCAGCTCACCTGAACGCCCTCGCATATATTGTTTTGGAGTGTCAGCACATTAGCAGGGCCGCACCTAAAATCTTTTACATGGTCAGCTCACCAGCAGGCCCTCGCATATAATTTTTTACAGGGTCAGCTCACTAGCAGGCCACCTACAATGTTTTACAGGGTCAGCTCACCAGCAGGCCCGCACCTAAAATCTATTACAGGGTCAGTTCACTGGCAGGCCCGCACCTAAAATCTTTTTACAGGTTCAGCTCACCTGCAGGCCCTCACCTAAATATACCTAATAGGTAATTTGTTTGCATGCTGCCTTGCTTGGATGTGGTAGCCGTAGCTGTTTCTCAGGCTCCCTCTCTGGAATCTAACCATGTTTCCCCCGTTACCCATGGTCTACATGGTTTGGGCTGAAAATAAAATCGATAGTTGATAGGGAAGACATCAGAATGGATTGTCGCCGTCACGGGGACATGCGATCGTCCCCAGGTTATCTAGAGTCACCAAAGCAGCAGCAGGCCCTCGCCCATAATGTTTTAGATGGTCAGATCAGCAGGCCCTTGCTCCAAATTTTTTAGAGGGTCACCAGCAGGTCATAGTTTTTCAAGGCTGTGTATGATGCCCTCCTTTATGTGTAACAAAGGGTGTATTGCAGTGCCGGTTCCTTTTAATTTTTGGCAGCCCTTTCACTTAGTGCATAGGCTTTATGAGTGTAGGAGTCCTACTACATGAACAATTGTACCACAATGTGAATGAGGCCCTCCTTTATGTGATACACAGGTTGTATCGGAGTACCTCTTCCTTGTAATTTTTGGCAGCACTTGCACTTTATATACAAGTAATTATACAGAAAATAATTTCCTATAAATTTTTCCTCTAAAATCTATTTGTTTCTTTATTATTGTCAGTCTGTAAAAATGGCGTACTATTTGGACAGAATCGTTCCTAGCAGCAACCTGCGAGTTCAAGATGCATACAGACATCTTCCCCATGCTGTTCCAGAACCATTTTGGTGGTGTTTTTTTATCAATTTCTGACATTTTCCTATGAACCAGACACCCTCTTCTCTTCAGAGCAGGGGGTACCTGGTTTAATGCTCGGGTTCTCCCATTTAATTCCATTATACTCGGGTGCTCGAGCACCCGAACATCCCGGTGTATTCGGCCCGAGCCCCCGAACACCCGAGCACCACGGTGCTCAATCAACACTAATTATAGCACTACTGTTGTTACTGTACTTTGTCTTTAGGTGTTTGTGAAATCACCAGTCAATAATAAACAAACAATTAGATATGAGCAAATTTTCAAAAAATTTGATTCGGCTCGTTCGGCAAATTTTTCTAAAAGATTTGGTTCGATACGAATTTATTTGCGGCGAATCTGGTTCCATATGTGCAGTAACACACATAGGGAGTTTGCTGTGGTAGTGAAATAATACTGTGAGTCAGTATGACATGCAGATGACAGGCGTCGTTCTTTGAATCACTGCACGCTTCACTTATTTGGGCAGTCACGGGGCCAAAACTGACCAAATAACTCAAGTATGAACTCAGCCTTATAGGTCGATGTTAGCGCCAAGAAGAAGCACACCCCTATTACACCATTATCAGCTGATTCCATGTAGATGTCTACAGAACCTGCTCTATTAGTTGCTTATACAAGTAGAGCCCCTGACAGAGTGGAGAGGGTGTCAGCAGTAATTTAGTGTTGAAGTCACTGATTATTTTGCCTTTGCTCTGATCCATCAGAACAATAACCCCCCAAAAAAAGGATCCTGTCTGTTGAGCATCTGCCTTCACTCGGTCAGCATTTGGTCAGTAATCCATCAGTATTGCTAATGCCAAAAAAACAGGAGTGGATCCAAAACAGAGATGACACGTGAATGGAATATTTGCATGCACTCCTGCTTTTGGCTACCAAATCACAAGCCAATTCTGATGGGACCATACAGGCCTTACAGCTGCTTCAAAGACCGGATCCGTTGTGGGTCTCATTTGTCCACCCTTCTGACAGATTGTCACGGTCCCTCAGGTGACTGATATCAGGAAATCAAGGAGATTGGTTGAGCGTGGAGGAATCTAACTCCCCTCCTTGATTTATCTTGATTCAGTGTTGATAGGGTTAATGACCACTTCCCTTTTCTCAGCTGTTGCTCAGTGGCCATCACTTCTACCCTATATAGTCTGACCCCACCTTTCTGACTATGCAGAAGATAGCTTTATTTGGATTTGGCTGAGCTGGTGTGAGTTTGTCTCTGGTGTTCCTGCTTGTCCGTCTCTACAGAAGTTAAGTGTCGCTTTTTTTGTGTTTGTTATATTCCTTGTTGTTTGTATCTGGGCCTGAGACAGAGACTTCCATTCGTCCATCTGGGGAGGAATGGGTTGTCTCTGGTCCTAACCTTTTTTAGGGCCTTTTAGGGATATAAAGGCCTAGGTAAACTGCATATGAATATTCCTTCCTTCAAGGTCTATTCATATTGTTAGCTCACAACTTTATCCTACCTCACAGTGCATTGGTGATACCACTATGGAGGCATGTGAGAGCCTGGCTGTGAGTTGGTTTCTAGCACTGTTCAGACCCTGTTCACACACCACAGGCAGTTGAGTGGTAG
This sequence comes from Bufo bufo, assembly GCF_905171765.1. Classification (NCBI taxonomy): domain Eukaryota; kingdom Metazoa; phylum Chordata; class Amphibia; order Anura; family Bufonidae; genus Bufo; species Bufo bufo. The sequence goes on along the minus strand of NC_053389.1, from coordinate 503,572,897 downwards.
GACCCCATGCGTGCTGAGACACCGTGACGTGGTGAATCAGGGGCTCCGATATGTTCCTGACTGGAAGATATTGGCAAAGTTCTCAGCTTTTAACATCGGCTTGAGGAATTAGCTAGTATTGTCAGTTGTGTATCATTTTGGTGCTTTTTATGCAGTTATTTGTCTAGGAGGTGACCTGCTTCTCCCCTAGTTTCCAGGCCCAGTAACTGTTCCCCTTCCCTCCTGTTTTCAGTGTGGAGTTTCCCCGCACACTGATCGTGACACAGATCAGAAGAAGGGTTAAATAAATCATGATGTCAGCCAGGCCGAAAGGCAAAATAGCGGTCCAGTCATGAAGTTGGCAGGGTGGAAACAGCATGAGAAGTCCACAGAGTGACCTAATGACATAGTGGCAAAGAAATGACGGCTTGGGACACTCCACCTCGGCTCTGCACAAGCCATCAGTTCTCTGAAAGGTGCAGAGTCCACCACTTGGACAGGATCACGTTCAGCTTCTGCGCCATTGGATGAGTGCACACATACTGTTGTCTTTTGGCTTTGGTGATCGATTGCTGACGAAATGACTAAGGAGGAGTAGGGAGGACAGGTTGTGGATGGCCTTCTATGTCATAGTAAGTATTTTGTACTGGATTCTCTGGGCTACAGGCAGCCAGTGAAAGGATTGGCAGAGAGAAGAGACAGGAGAGTAATGGGCAGAGAGGTAGATTAGTCATCGACAGAGTTATGGATAGTGTTGATCGCGAATATCCTAATCGCAAATTTTTGTTGTGAATTTCGGCACTTCGAGAATTTTCAAGTTTTTTTTTTCATCACTAACCTCCCTTCTTGCTTGTGGGCCAATGAGAAGCCTGCAATATCTTTGTCAGAGCTTAGCAACATCCCTAGCAACCAATAGTGAAGTTGCCTACCGCTTTACTATATGGGAAACTCCCCAGCAGCAATTTTCTGCTGTTTTTTGCAGTTCTGAGAGGGAGAGCGAGAGCAATGTCATTGCTGTGCTCTGTGCTTTGCAGACTCATCTGGATCCTTATTTAATTACATTAGATAGTTAGCTCATATATATAATACAGATAGTTAGTGTAGGTTCCAGTGCAGGGTGTTAGGTAGTGTGATGGGAATTACTGTAAACACATATGTGTTACATACATGCTACAGACAAAGTTCTGTGATGTCACAACAATACTTAGTGCGCCAATCAGTAATATCTACTCAGACCTGATAAAATGTGTTATATGTTGTATGTGTTGCACCAGAAATATGCACACATTTGTGCTGATTTGCGCAATCATTAATATTTTGGAGCACTCAGGAGTTCTTCCTCACAGTCACAAAAGTTGCTGCCAACCATTTTCTCCAGTCTCAGGAAACTCCTAGCAGCTTGACAAATGTAGCAAAAGTGAGCCAAGCAATACGTGCAAATTACATTGCCAATTTTCGCAATCAAGAAAATAATGGCTGGAGATCGCAAATTTTAGAAATATTGCGAAAACGTATATTGCCTATGCAGCTCATCACTAATGTTTACCTCCCCTGGCGGCTTAAAAAAAAACTACCACACCTCCGAGTAGGTGATTTTACTCCCAACACTATGTGCACCGCTGCTTCCAGAGCAGGTAGGCTCCTGCGAAGAGGGTGGTCTACTCCGGGCATGTTTGGCTACCGACCTCCCACTGCTTCCACCCTGCTGACTCACGGCCATGCTAGCGACTTTCTGGCTCCACTGCTGCCTCACGGGCAAGCTGCCACCCTCTTCTCCCGATAATGATGAAGCCCCTTCGTCACTAGGCTTCCAAGTGCGTTCAGCTATATCATCGAGTAGTGTCTGCACGTCACTGATGTCCTCCTCAACCGACTCTGCGTCAGGAGCCTGACCGCTCGCAACACCAGCTCCCACACCACTCTCCTCATCTCTACTTGCCCGCCTAGTGGAGGAAGCGGCGGATGTCTCCTCCACATCTTGGCTTGCCAGTAGCTGCTTACTGTCCTCTAGTAGCTCGTCCTCGCTGTACAGTGGGGCTGAACCCACAGCATATAATACTTCTCTGGCTGATGGAACAGAAAAGGACAGAGACAGGTTGAGGACAAGTGAAGGCACAGGGCCTGATCCCGGGCCATGCCAACTAAGGGTTGTGTCTGACGAACCCACTGAATCTTGGCTTGGGGTGTCTGATGTCACTTGGGATGAAGTGGATGACCGAGTCAACCATTCAAGAACCGCTGTTCAAGACACGACCGCTAGCTGACACTGGGAGCTCAGGCCTCTGGAAGTGACCCCCTGCTGCCTCACCCCCTTACTCTGCTATGACCTGATCCTGCACTAGAAACATTTAGGCCTCTGCCACTCCCCTGTGCAAGGCCTGGCACTTCTCTGTCTGACATACTGTTAGATCAAATAAATAAAAAGGAAATTAAAACACCCCAAAAAAGTCAGTAATTTTGTCACTTCACCACATAACAGCTAATAAGCCATTTTTTTTCACACAAATACACACAAAAAAGGGCTTTAGAACATATAACTGCACTGCTGAACGGCAAATATATTTTTCTTTTTCCACTTATACAATACAAAAAGTGCTGTAATTTTATCACTTCACCACACAACGGCTAATAAGTCCTTTTTTTTCCAACTTATACAAGACAAAAAATTATTTAGAACATATAACTTCACTGCACAAGAGCAAATAAGACTTGATTTTCTTGTAATAAACCCTGTTAATGGCTGTAACACCCCAATAACAAGAATGGTTTGCTGGAATTACAGAGCTGTATAATGGCAATTTGGGTCCCCAGTCAGTGCGGCAAGGTGTAATAGGATTGTTCCTATTACCCAGGCTGTAGCCTCCCGTACTGAACCCTGTTCAACATAAATGCTGTGGAATGATTCCTCCCTATCCTTTCCCTACACCTTGAATAAACTTTCCCTGCACTTATAAATCGTTTTTTTAGCACAATGAAGTCTTTCCTAGCACTGTCCCTAGCGCCTGCTGACGTCCCTCCCTGCACTAAGTACACTGGAAAATGGGCTATGATATCACAGGGCTAGCTGGCTGCTGATTGGCTACATGTATGGCATTATGGGTGAGCCTGCCTTCCCAGAGTTCCTTGCTCCATGTCCTCACACATGCAGCAGCCATTTTAGGAAAAAATTTGATTCGTTACCACGAAGCGTGAGGAAATTTGGAGCAAATTAAATTTTTCAGGAAATTCGGATCGAATTCCACTTCATCAACTCTTCTCTAGTAACAATAATAATATTATAATAATCTTGTAAATGTAAAAAAAAAATCATATCTTTATTATGCCTATTGAGAATCTTATACTTCCAGTGCTATGATAGTATTTAGAGATGAGCGAATTTCATATTTTGAAATTCATTCACACTTCGTTTATTGATAAAAAGCTGAATTGCATTATGGATTCCGTTACCACCGTTGCCTCTAAAGGCATTCCATTATTCATTCTGTCCTAATAGAAGTCTATGGGCTGCAAAACGGATCCGTTCCTTTTCCGTTATGCAGGGAAGTCCTCTCCTGCATAACAGAAATGGGACAGATTCGTTTTGTAGCCCATGGACTTCTATTATGATGGAATGAATAACGGAATGCCGCTAAAGCCATTCTGTTATGCATTCATTAATAGAATTGCATTATGGTCCGCGGTAACGGAATCCATAACGCAATTCAACTTTTACAAGTAAACGAAGCTTGAACGAATTTCCTAACCTGAAATTCGCTCATCTATAATAGTATTGATAGTTTTGAATGATAATTTTTTATCAATAGGTACAAAGTGAAAAATCAAAAGCATAAAACGTACTGCGATGGTACCATAAGACAGTATGTCGCTGTTAGCAGCTTTTGTTTGTTGCTTGTGTCTTTTGAGTTTTAAAGGGGTTGTGCAGGGGTTTTATATTGATGAACTATCATCAGGATAGGTCATCAATATCTGATTGTTGGGGGTCTGACACCAGGCACTGCCAATCAGCTGTTTTACGAGGAGGCGGTGCTTCATGCGAGCACCGCTTCCTGGTCTTCACGCGTCATCTCCTGTGGAGTGGCGGTATAGTGTAATTACAAGTGCCCACTCCATTCAAATAAAGGGAGCGAGTGCTTCTCATTACATTGCTCTTCCAAGATGATCAACAGTATAATGAACAGTGTAATCCTCTTAAAGCAGGGGTGCCAATATTGATGACCTATCCTGAGAATAGGTCATCAATATAAATCACTGCACAAGCTCTTTAAGTTTTTTTTTTTATGTTCCCTAACCAGTCTATGGTGTATGGAGGATGGTCATGTATAGTTGGACAATGTGGACTTTGACTTTTGACAGGGATCATGTTCTCATCCTGCCCAAAGCTTAATGTTTGTCCACCCTGCTTGCTTCTGGAACACCCTACCTCCACTGCTACAATTGGCTTACCATTGTTGTATTTTTGAGCTGCAGGAGGTTACCTGCTCCTGTGGCTGTGTGTTGGTGTCCTCTTGCTGCCTTGGCTGCGTTAGGGCTACTGTGGCTCTTGGTCCTGCTGTGAGCTCCCTGTCTGGTTGGATCGTGGAGGGTCTCAGGGCAATTCGGCCTGTGGGTGCCCTAATACATCAACTGCTGTTGGAGCCTTTGGGATTTCTCCTCTGCCAGTGGCTGGGGGTTATGCTTCTTGGGGTTTGGGTGGTGGCTAGGCCTGGTTCAGCTTGGCCAATCTGCTGCCTGGGTATGGGAGCCATCAGGGGAGGCAGAGCCACGTAGAAAGATTCAGTGTGCCGACTGCTTATCGTGGAGAGAGGATGGCATTGTCTTCCCTTCTGTGTTTTGATTGGCTCTGTGGAGGGCCAGGTAACAGGGGTGGGGAGGATTGTAGGCCACAGCTTGCTGAGGACCTATATAATGGCATTTTGAAAGTTCTTAGGATGCATGTTCCTGCTAAGTCACTACAGTTGTCAGACATCAGCTATACCCAGCCTTTTATGTACTACGGTGGATGAAAGGATAGGGGTCAGATCCTGACTTCAGCAGCTGGGGCTATGTAGGACTTAGTGTTAGGACTATGTGGTGGACTTGCAGTATATATACTGAAAATGAGGACTTATCGAAACAAATGAGCTATTTTTATTTATATTTCTATTATTATGTGTCTGTTACACATCACCTTTCTCTGTGTGAATTAGGATTTATTCATTGAACCTCACAGCACTCTGCAGCCCGGTAGGCAGTGTCAGGCTGGGGTGCCTAGGGCCCACCATTAAAATTTATTTTTGGGGCCCACCTTATGGATACATTCAAACATGACCTGCTTACACAGCAGCAACATGCTACCAGATGATTGAATATAGGGGTCCCTGCAGCAACTTTGAGAAGGTAGGTCCTGGGGAAAAGAGGACAGTGGCTAGCTTTCCTCTATACCTAGAAGTGATGTCCGCTCTGATCGTGTTTATTAAAGAAACTCCCCGGTTTATTATTATAATCTGTTAAATGTTTTATATGAACATAGGCTGGTTGAGGTGCTGTACATTGAATATATGTATGTAGTGCAATAAGTCTACTGTGTTATGTAACAGTTGTGCAGGGGGTGGGAGACTAGGGGCACACCTTGCCCAGTGGTCCACCGGGGGATTCACCTGTACCCCTTTGGGCCAGTCCGAGGCTTCCTGTAGGGGTCAATTCCCTCTTGCTCTGTGTACTGTTGCTAGGTTGTGAGGTGCTGATTAGCCCTGATATTATATATATATATATATATATATATATACTGCTCAAAAAAATAAAGGGAACACAAAAATAACACATCATAGATCTGAATTAATTAAATATTCTTCTAAAATACTTTGTTCTTTACATAGTTGAATGTGCTGACAACAAAATCACACAAAAATAAAAAAATGGAAATCAAATTTTTCAACCCATGGAGGTCTGGATTTGGAGCCCCCCTCAAAATTAAAGTGGAAAAACACACTACAGGCTGATCTAACTTTGATGTAATGTCCTTAAAACAAGTCAAAATGAGGCTCAGTAGTGTGTGTGGCCTCCACGTGCCTGTATGACCTCCCTACAACGCCTGTGCATGCTCCTGATGAGGTGGCAGACGGTCTCCTGAGGGATCTCCTCCCAGACCTGGACTAAAGCATCTGCCAACTCCTGGACAGTCTGTGGTGCAACGTGACGTTGGTGGATAGAGCAAGACATGATGTCCCAGATGTGCTCAATTGGATTCAGGTCTGCGGAAGGGGCGGGCCAGTCCATAGCATCAATGCCTTCGTCTTGCAGGAACTGCTGACACACTCCAGCCACATGAGGTCTAGCATTGTCTTGCATTAGGAGGAACCCAGGGCCAACCGCACCAGCATATGGTTTCACAAGGGGTCTGAGGATCTCATCTCGGTACCTAATGGCAGTCAGGCTACCTCTGGTGAGCACATGGAGGGCTGTGCGGCCCTCCAAAGAAATGCCACCCCACACCATTACTGACCCAATGCCAAACTGGTCATGCTAGAGGATGTTGCAGGCAGCAGAACGTTCTCCACGGCGTCTCAAGACTCTGTCACATCTGTCACATGTGCTCAGTGTGAACTTTGCCAATCTTGGTGCTCTCTGGCAAATGCCAAACGTCCTGCACGGTGTTGGGCTGTAAGCACAACCCCCACCTGTGGACGTCGGGCCCTCATATCACCCTCATGGAGTCTGTTTCTGACCGTTTGAGCAGACACATGCACATTTGTGGCCTGCTGGATGTCATTTTGCAGGGCTCTGGCAGTGCTCCTCCTGTTCCTCCTTGCACAAAGGCAGAGGTAGCGGTCCTGCTGCTGGGTTGTTGCCCTCCTACGGCGTCCTCCACGTCTCCTGATGTACTGGCCTGTCTCCTGGTAGCGCCTCCATGCTCTGGACACTACGCTGACAGACACAGCAAACCTTCTTGCCACAGCTCGCATTGATGTGCCATCCTGGATAAGCTGCACTACCTGAGCCACTTGTGTGGGTTGTAGACTCCGTCTCATGCTACCACTAGAGTGAAAGCACCGCCAGCATTCAAAAGTGACCAAAATATCAGCCAGGAAGCATAGGAACTGAAAAGTGGCCTGTGGTCACCACCTGCAGAACTACTCCTTTATTGGGGGTGTCTTGCTAATTGCCTATAATTTCCACCTGTTGTCTATCCCATTTGCACAACAGCATGTGAAATTGATTGTCACTCAGTGTTGCTTCCTAAGTGGACAGTTTGATTTCACAGAAGTGTGATTGACTTGGAGTTACATTGTGTTGTTTAAGTGTTCCCTTTATTTTTTTGAGCAGTGTGTATATATATATATATATATATATATATATATACACACACACACACACACAGTCGTGGCCAAAAGTTTTGAGAATGACAAAAATATTAGTTTTCACAAAGTTTGCTGCTAAACTGCTTTTAGATCTTTGTTTCAGTTGTTTCTGTGATGTAGTGAAATATAATTACACGCACTTTATATGTTTCAAAGGCTTTTATCGACAATTACATTACATTTTTGCAAAGAGTCAGTATTTGCAGTGTTGGCCTTTCTTTTTCAGGACCTCTGCAATTCGACCCATTCTTTCATAATCACTTCTTGGAGTCTGTCAGAATTAGTGGGTTTTTGTGTTTGTCCACCCGCCTCTTGAGGATTGACCACAAGTTCTCAATGGGATTAAGATCTGGGTAGTTTCCAGGCCATAGACCCAAAATGTCAACGTTTTGGTCCCCGAGCCACTTAGTTCTCACTTTTGCCTTATGGCACGGTGCTCCATCGTGCTGGAAAATGCATTGTTCATCACCAAACTGTTGTTGGATTGTTGGAAGAAGTTGCTGTTGGAGGTTGTTTTGGTACCATTCTTTATTCATGGCTGTGTTTTTGGGCAAAATTGTGAGTGAGCCCACTCCCTTGGATGAGAAGCAACCCCACACATGAATGGTCTCAGGATGCTTTACTGTTGGCATGACACAGGACTGATGGTAGCGCTCACCTTTTCTTCTCCGGACAAGCCTTTTTCCAGATGCCCCAAACAATCGGAAAGAGGCTTCATCGGAGAATATGACTTTGCCCCAGTCCTCAGCAGTCCATTCACCATACTTTCTGCAGAAGATCAATCTGTCCCTGATGTTTTTTTTGGGGAGAAGTGGCTTCTTTGCTGCCCTTCTTGACACCAGGCCATCTTCCAAAAGTCTTCGCCTCACTGTGCGTGCAGATGCGCTCACTCCTGCCTGCTGCCATTCCTGAGCAAGGTCTGCACTGGTGGCACTCCGATCCCGCAGCTGAATCCGTTTTAGGAGACGATCCTGGCGCTTGCTGGACTTTCTTAAACGCCCTGAAGCCTTCTTAACAAGAATTGAACCTCTTTCCTTGAAGTTCTTGATGATCCTATAAATTGTTGATTGAGGTGCAATCTTAGTAGCCACAATATCCTTGCCTGTGAAGCCATTTTTATGCAACGCAATGATGGCTGCACGCGTTTCTTTGCAGGTCACTATGGTTAACAATGGAAGAACAATGATTTCAAGCATCACCCTCCTTTTAACATGTCAAGTCTGCCATTTTAACCCAATCAGCCTGACATAATGATCTCCAGCCTTGTGCTCGTCAACATTCTCACCTGAGTTAACAAGACGATTACTGAGGATTAATTGGGGATTAAGTTAATTCTCATGGCAAAGAAGGACTATGCAATTCATCTGATCACTCTTCATAACATTTTGGAGTATATGCAAATTGCTATTATAAAAACTTAAGCAGCAACTTTTCCAATTTCCAATATTTATGTAATTCTCAAAACTTTTGGCCACGACTGTGTATATACACACACACACACAGTATATGGCTGTGTGTCCCACTTCTTATCGGTGCAATAGGTCTCAATAAATCTGGCAGGTCACTCTGCCTGCTGGAACATTTACTAGAGCTATAATCTTTTTGTCTGTCTTTGTACCCAAGCAAGGGCTTGGATTCAGGTGCCGAAAGAGGAAGATTTGTCAAGACTGCTGTTCCCATATGCCAGTCTTGATCTCCTTGCACTGGAGTGATGAGATAGATGCCTCTTAACAAAATTAGTTGCTTCTCTGCCCTGCTATGCACCAGAAACAAGTCTACCATCAGGTCCATAAATATTGGGACATCGACACAATTCTAACATTTTTGGCTCCATACACCACCACAATGGATTTGAAATGAAACAAACAAGATGTGCTTTAACTGCAAACTGTCAGCTCTAATTTGACGGTATTTACATCCAAATCAGGTGAATGGTGTAGGAATTACAACAGTTTGCATATGTGCCTCCCACTTGTTAAGGAACCAAAAGTATTGAGACAGAATAATAATCATAAATCAAACTCACTTTTTAATACTTGGTTGTAAATCCTGTGCAGTCAATTACAGCCTGAAGTCTGGAACACATAGACATCACCAGACGCTGGGTTTCATCCCTGGTGATGCTCTGACAGGCCTCTACTGCAACTGTCTTCATTTCCTGTTTGTTCTTGGGACATTTTCCCTTCAGTTTTGTCTTCAGCAAGTGAAATGCATGCTCAATCCGATTCAGGTCAGGTGATTGACTTGGCCATTGCATAACATTCCACTTCTTTCGGTTAAAAAACTCTTTGGTTGCTTTTGCAGTATGCTTTGGGTCATTGTCCATCTGCACTGTGAAGTGCTGTCCAATGAGTTCTGAAGCATTTGACTGAATATGAGCAGATAATTTTGCCCGAAAAAGTTCAGAATTCATCCTGCTGCTTTTGTAAACAGTCCCATCATCAATAAATACAAGAAAATCTGTTCCATTGGCAACCATACATGCCCGCGCCATGACACTACCACCAGCATGTTTCACTGATGAGGTGGTATGCTTAGGATCATGAGCAGTTCCTTTCTTTCTCCATACTCTTCTCTCTTGGTCTCATCTGTCCATAGGATGTTGTTCCAGAACTGGAAGGCTTTTTTAGATGTCGTTTGGCAAACTCTAATCTGGCCTTACTGTTTTTGAGGCTCACCAATGGTTTACATCTTGTGGTGAACCCTCTATATTCACTCTGGTGAAGTCTTCTCTTGATTGTTGACTTTGACACACATACAGCTACCTCCTGGAGAGTGTTCTTGATCTGGCCAACTGTTGTGAAGGATGTTTTCTTCACCAGGGAAAGAATTCTTCGGTCTTCCACCACAGTCGTTTTCCGTGGTCTTCCGGGTCATTGGGTTGCTGAGCTCACCGGTGCTTTCCTTCTTTTTAAGAATGTTCCAAACAGTTGTTTTGGCCACGCCAAATGTTTTTGCTATCTCACTGATGGGTTTGTTTTGTTTTTCAGCCTAATGATGGCTTTCTTCACTGATAGTGACAGCTCTTTGGATCTCATCTTGAGAGTTGAAAGCAACAGATTCCAAATGGAAATAGCACACTTGAAATTAACTCTGGACCTTTTATCTGCTCATTGTAATTGGGATAATGAGGGAAGAACACACACCTGGCCATGGAACAGCTGAGAAGCCAATTGTCCCATTACTTTTGGTTCCTTAACAAGTGGGAGGCACATATGCAAACTGTTGTAATTCCTACACCGTTCACCTGATTTGGATGTAAATACCATCAAATTAAAGCTAACAGTCTGCAGTTAAAGCACATCTTGTTCGTTTCATTTCAAATACATTGTATAGAGCCAAAAATTTTAGAATTGTGTCGATGTCCCAATATTTATGGACCTGACTGCTTGACAGCTATAACTTATGGTAGTTTCTGGCGGAACTTATAGTAAATCGTTTGAAGCCCTGCCCCCTCCCACTGAGCACCGCTTCTTTTCTTGCCACTTCATTGAGAATAGAGATGAGCGAATCGAAGTTGATGTTGAAGTTGAAGTTGAAGTGGAATTCAATCCGAAGTTCAGGAAAAATTAAATTTGTGGTAACGAATCAAATTTTTTCCTAAAATGGCTGCTGCACATGTTAGGACATGGAGCGAGGAACTCTGGGAACAAGGGATCACCCACAATGCCATGCATGCAGCCAATTAGTAGCCAGCCAGCCCTGTAATGTCACAGCCCTATAAATAGCCTCAGCCATTTTGGATTCAGACATTTTCCAGTGTACTTAGTGCAGGGAGAGATGTTAGCAAGCGCTAGGTAGAGTGCTAGGAAAGACTTTAAAACTTTTATTTTGCTAAATAGAAGTTCAGGGAAAGATCATTAGAAGTGTAGGGAAATGATAGGGAGGAATTATTCCATACTATAAAATGAGAACAGGGTCCAATAGGGGAATGTATAGCCTGGGTAATAGGAACAATACTATTACACCTTGCTGCACTGACTGGGGATCCAAATTGCCATTATACTGCTGCTTTCAGGTTTGCAATAGATGATACCTCTGTAATTCCAGCAAACTGTTCTTTCTATTGGGGTGCAAGTGCTGTGTGATACAGCCAATGACAGGGTGTAATAATAGGAAATATGTATATGTCTTATTAACTCTTGTACAGTGCAGTTCTATGTTCTAAAGACTTTTTTGGCTCGTATTAGTGGGGAAAAGGGCTTATTAGCCGTTGAGTGGTGAAGTGAGAAAATTACAGCCCTTTTTGGAATGTATTAGTGGCAAAAAAAAGTATTATTTGCCGTTCAGTGGTGCAGTCAAGAACCAGCGCCTGACTGAAATGGCACAAAAATTTCAAGAGAGAGGGTACCCCACCACACTTCTCCAACAGGAACTCTCCCTGGTCCAGTCCAACTCCACCATTATACCCAAATTGCCACCCTCGCCACGTGTTCCCTTGGTATTGACCTACCATCCGTTTGCACCTAAAATTCAGTCAATAGTCAATAAACACTGGCCCATTCTTCATCAATCTTATCCAACTGTCACCGAATTCCAACATCCCGTCCGCATGTGTTACAAGAGACCGGCTAACCTAAAAGACAAACTAGTACGTGCCGACATAGGTCCACTTACAGCTAGATTGAGACAAACCACTTTAGCACCCAAAAAAACAGGCACATATCCTTGCCTCAGCTGTGCCCAATGTACTAATGTAATAAGAGGCAACATAATTATACACCCACATTCAGGCAAGGTGTACCATTCCAGAGATTTCTTTACTTGTAGTTCTTCCTATGTAGTTTATCTAATTAAGTGTCCATGCGGACTAGCCTATGTAGGTGAGACTACTCAGAATGTTCGGGACCGTATCTCAAAACATAAATCTGAGATTCGATGCCATAAAATTGAACTTCCTATTCCATGTCACTTCATCTCCGCGAAGCATCACATCAATCAACTTCAATTTCAAGTTTTGAAACACGTACCGATGGCAAGAAGAGGAGGTAATCGGATTGCACGCTTAAAACAACGCGAATACTTTTGGATTTTCGAATTAAATACATTGTCACCACACGGACTGAATAGGGACTTTGATTTTTGTGTTCTATAAATCCGGCCTGTATATAATTTTTGGATCAATAATTCTCTATATTTCAACTCTATAAGTATAGACTTTGAGTAGATTACCTTGATTGATGTGGACTTATGATTTAAGTGCTATATGTTAAAATTTGTTCATCACAAATACTGGTATAAGTATTATTACTACGTGGCATTTAATATCAATAACATTCTCCCCTTTCTTTCCCTTTGCTTTTTACAGACAAAATGATCCCCACAGTACATGTACAGGTGGTACGTGTTCCCACATAGAATAGTCTGAATTTGGGTAATCTTTAAATGTTTGCATGTCCTTACATATATAATTTTACTAGTTTTGTGTATATATATCCATATCCACTCTCTTATTCCCTATATTGCCTTGTTGTCACATATATCTAAGCTGCCCATATCAATTTATGTTCGAATAGTGCCTAATAACTAAATTCTAGTTTTCCCATAACTTATCATACTAGCGGCAATTCATATTTGCATGATTGACCCTTTTTATTATCATGCCTTAATCCCAGTATTAGCGCCGACTGCCAGTGCCCTGAATCGCTCTATTTGAGCTTCTGTGCATGCGCGATAACGTCACACGTTCCGTGACGTCACGCGCATCGGCGCGATGTTGTCAGACGCACGGCGATACAAGCCGAGCGCTTTATTTATATTTCCTAGGACGCGGTTCACTTTGAACAAGCTATCCAGCGCACCAGACGTCGCCTTCATTCAGGTATGAGCTATACAGATCAGCCCTACTTTCCTGTTTTGGCACTCTTTGGTCTACCCTCCTCAGGCTTCGTTTAGTGACTTACAGGACAGAATATAGATGTTCTGGAATTTACCTTGAGCAATGTATTAATAATATACCACAGTGGCTTACCATCAGCATGTGAATATGGATATATTTATGCATATACACATAGATATAGTGTATACCTTCCCTAAGACTAACTTATCTCTATTATTAACGGCCTCCCTTGGGTATATGATGTCCAATCACTTCTGAGTTTCCACAAGTTATCTCTGCATATGAGTTTTTCTAATCTGCTGCATGTCTTATATACCTGATCGTATCAACATACTCTGATGTATATCTCTATTATCCAGGATTTTGTATAACTTTATATGCAATCATACTAATACATGTACTACAATTGTTGTCTTATTTTAGGCCGTGAACAAGGTCTCGGGATGAGACCGAAATGTTGGCCTTAGTCTCTTTATTCATTTTCCTGGATGGATAAAAAAGAATAAAAAAACATTATTTATCTACTTACCCGAGTGCCACGGTTTTATACATCATCCATAATAAATAAGCCCTTGTTTACTAAAGATTTAAACGCGTTGTTAAACCAAAAGAAATAGGGACAGATTTGTCATAAACCGGCGGTGAACAATGGGCTATGATAACAAAGTGTGCTCCCGGAATGCTGCCCCAGATTTATGATGAGACATAAATTGGGTGCAGCATCCAGCAGTCCATGTGCCTGAACTGAGATCTACGTAAGTGCAGTTGAAAAATTAGCAAACACGTAGTTTGCGACTTTTTCACACCACAAAAGGTGCCAGTTAAGTGGAAAACATCTTCTGTTCTGCCTGGACCTAAAGTAACTGCACTGACAAGTGTGAGTACTAATGTTGGGTGAATCTAAGTTAATTGACTTGGATCCGAATTTCAGGAAAAATTTGAATCGCCATAAATCTGAATTTCCTCAAGCTTTGTGGTAACTAATTTTTTTCCCCTAAAATGGCAGCTACAAGTGTTACAAATTGAAAGTAAACAAAAAAAGACTTTTCAAGTCCAAGAAATTACACCCCTATGAGAAGCGCGAAAACCCAAAGTGCATATCAGAAAAAAAAATTGGTTATATAAACATTAGACGTTCACCCTAACCTATTATTACAGGCATCTTTTTATCTGTACCTTCTCCTGATGAAGGGGTTTGCACACCCCGAAACGCGTTGAGCCTTTTATGCACTAATAAAGAAGCCAAAGCCTTCAACAACAACACTGAGGTGAAGTTCCCTTCTTTCCATCCTATTGGGCAACCATCAGTTTTGAAGACTCTACGGGCGCTCCTGGCTGGGGGGTTTATGGTCCACGCTGGTGTCTTGAGTTTATCCAGCTGGCCACCCCCCTGTGAAGTGAGTTAATAATTATTATCCTTGGCTATTTTAATATACCGTGTTACGGCTATTTTATGTGACTATTTCCACCTATAAATTATAGGTACGCTTTAGGGCTCTTTCACACCTGCGTTCTTTTCTTCCGGCATAGAGTTCCGTCTGCGTGGCTCTATTTTGGAAGAATCCTGATCAGTTTTATCCTAATGCATTCTGAATGGAGAGAAATCCGTTCAGGATGCATCAGGATGTCTTCAGTTCCGGAACGGAACGTTTTTTGGCCGGAGAAAATACCGCAGCATGCTGCGCTTTTTGCTCCGGCCAAAAATCCTGAAGACTTGCCGCAAGGCCGGATCCGGAATTAATGCCCATTGAAAGGCATTGATCCAGATCTGGCCTTAAATCAAACGTCGTTTCGGCGCATTGCCGGACCCGACGTTTAGCTTTTTCTGAATGGTTACCATGGCTGCCGGGACGCTAAAGTCCTGGCAGCCATGGTAAAGTGTAGTGGGGAGCGGGGGAGCAGCATACTTACCGTCCGTGCGGCTCCCGGGGCGCTCCAGAGTGACGTCAGGGCGCCCCACGCGCATGGATCACGTGATCGCATGGATCTTGTCATCCATGCACATGGGGCGCTCTGACGTCATTCTGGAGCGCCCCGGGAGCCGCACGGACTGTAAGTATACTGCTCCCCCGCTCCCCGCTCCTACTATGGCAGCCAGGACTTTAATAGCGTCCTGGCTGCCATAGTAACACTGAACGCAATTTGAAGCTCCGTCTTCAAATGCTTTCAGTACACTTGCGTTTTTCCGGATCCGGCGTGTAATTCCGGCAAGTGGAGTACACGCCGGATCCGGACAACGCAAGTGTGAAAGAGGCCTTAGTGGTGTGTTTATCATCTACTCACCCCTCTACCTTTTAGTCACCCTAATTAGGGTGAACGTCTAATGTTTATATAACCAATTTTTTCTCTGATATGCACTTTGGGTTTTGGCGCTTCTCATAGGGGTGTAATTTCTTGGACTTGAAAAGTCTTTTATTGTTTACTCCTTATACACACCGATTTCTTTCAGTGTGGACACCCCTTCCAGCTGCCTACCCTGAAACACATGTTCTTCCTGCCTCTGCTTTTTTTCCTGTTCTCCATCCACTGGTGCCTCTAGTTATATCCTATCTTTTTGGTATTCTCCATTAGATTGGATTAACCCTCGCATTTTTTTCTTTCTCTCTATACAAATTGAAAGTACCAGATGTGCCATGGTTAGCACTCCCGCTGTTAACTCAAATTTCTTAACTCATTTCATTATCTTGAGACAAAAGCCATTAAAAAGCAATTGAAGGTGTTTGCTTAGATTAGATAACCAAACTCAGAATTCTCAGAAAAAAGGAGTGCTAACCATGTTACATCCAAGAAGTCTGGGAATGCGAGTTCATCCATAATGCCATGCAGACAGCCAATCAGCAGATATCCATCCCCTGTGATGTCACAGCCCTATAAAATCCCCATCCTGCCCGGTCTCTGCAATTTACTGTGAGCTGAGTATAGGAACAGACATACCAAGTGCTAGAGACAGTGGTTAACAAAGTTTTTAGTTGTAGAATATTGGATAGGGACAGTGCAGGGATAGTGTCGGGAGATTGTAGGGAGAATGCTTACATACTATAGGGAGAGCATAGGGAGACTGAAGGGACAGTGCAGGCTTAGTGTAATCGCCCTGTGCAAGATGTTCAACTGCTTGGATTGGATGAATCCACTAAAATTGTGCTTAGCACCACTTAGGTTCACATGTTGGCGGGAAAAGAACACTAGGGAGGAAATTGGGGGAGGAGGGCTTGCCCTCATTAGCTCACAGGTTGACAGACAGTCTGGATGAGCCAATCACTGCTGCAGCAGGCACAGAGGTGCCCTATCAGAACTAGCATAATGTTATTCTGTGCTGGGCTGTGAATGAGGGTGGTTGGGTCTTACACTGTCTGCCAGAAAAAAAGATCATAGGGAGTCAGGGAGAGTGAAAAAACAATTAAGGACAGTCAATCAACCAAACTTGTACTCTACTGCCAGGGACAGTAAAGGAAAAGGCTAGAATTGTGTGTGTAGAAGAGTGAGGGAGGGAGAAAAGATGAGCTGGCCGTGCATGCTAGTAGAGATTAGTGTTGATCGCGAATATTCTAATCGCAAATTTTTATTGCAAATATCGGCACTTCGAGAATTTGCGAAGATGTAGAATATAGTGCTATATATTCGTAATCACAAATATTCTAGATTTTTTTTTCATCGGTAACCTCCCTTCTTGCTTGTGGGCCAAAGAGAAGGTTGCAATATCTTTGTCAGAGCTTAGCAGCATCCCTAGCAACCAATAGGAAAGTTGCCTACCCCTTTACTATATAAGAAACTCGCCAGCAGCCATTTTCTGCAGTTTTTTTGCAGTTCTGAGAGAGACAGCAGTGACATTGCTGTGCTCTGTGCTTTCATCTAGATCCTATTCCTTATCCAGTTACATTAGATAGTTAGTTAGCTCATATATATAATACAGATAGTTAGTGGGAGATAGGTTCCAGTGCAGGGTGTTAGGTAGTGTGATAGGAATTACTCTTTCTCTGCTGTCCATACATACATGCTACAGACATCATGCTGTGATGTCACAACAATACTTAGTGCACCAATCCGTAATATCTACTCAGACCTGATAAAATGTGAAGTTGCATGTATTGCACAAAAAATATGTGCATCATTAGTGGCTATTTGCTCAGTCACAAAAATATTGACTGGAGATCACGAATTCTAGAATTAGCAAATTTATTGCGAAAAAAAATCGCTAAATATCATGAAATCGAATATTGCCTATGTCGCTCATCACTAGTAGAGATGGGGGGGAGGGGAACAAGCTAAAACTGTGCAACATGAGTTCTACCATCAATCTAGTATAGCATATAGAATACTAGAGACAACTCTGTCAGGTCATCTCACATATTTAACTAAATTATTATTTTTTGCTTTAGTCTGAAAATCTGGATACTTCAGTGAACGAAATATTAGGTCTAAATCCGTTTATTATCTCCACTCACACAGATCAGTTGCAATTTTTTTTATTTTGGGGGAGGGGTTATGGAATTTAATTAAACAAGCATATAGGTGATCAGTACAGCAATACACAGGCTAGGGCGCCTACTTTTCTGTGAGTGCTAATGAGAAATTGAGTTTCAGGCCTCAATCATCCATTTCTATGAATTTTAGTTCCACACAGTAGGAATTTTAAAAAATGGGGTTCCGGCATTTGGTCCAAACTATAGGATCCACTTTTTTTTGGGCTGCTCTTCTGATGGATCAGAAAAACAGACAAATAAATAGTGATGTGAACACAGCCTTACTGCTGACACCCTCCCCACGCCGACACCCTCCTAACTGCAAACTCTGTTAGAGGCGCTACTGATGGCGTTCCCACCTGACAGAGGGGGGCTCAGTGGAGGCACGAAGCAGAGACCGAGGAGGAGGAGGAAGTCACCAACTCAGCAGGGGCACTGTCAGCACCTCAGAAGGGAGGGTTAGCTTTGTCTGCACACCACTATATACAGCACCACCATCTGATATTGATCGTCTTAGCAACAGGCAGCATTTCAGCAACATGGTGGAACAGTTTGTGTCCACACTTCTGCGCATACAGACTAATAGGTCTGCCCCATTTAACTTCTGGGTCTCCAAATTGGGCACATGACCTGAGCTTGCCTTTTATGTCTTGGAAGTGCTCTGCGGCAATTGTATTGTACAAACGTGTGCTTAGCATGGCAAGGGGGGGGATGATCACGGACAGGCGCATCCGCCTGTCCACAGCCAACATGGACAAGCTCACGTTCATTTAAATGAATCAGGCATGAATCCCCCAGGGTACCTTGGCCAGAGTAGAGAGGTATACCAGCCCCACCCAGCCATTGTTATACTCCAGGGTAGTTTGTGCGTTCTCTTTGCTATTTCCCATTGTTTTGGGGCCTCCGTAAACCAATAAAAAAATAAAAATAAAATAAAAAAAGGTGGTGTCTTTCTCCACCTCCTCCGCCTCTTCCACCTGCACCGCCGCGCCCTCCTCCTCCTCAGTCTGCACTTCTATGTACACCTCCTCCTCCACTGGGACGTGCGCCTCCCAGGCTCAAGATTATTATGCCTTGCATTGGCAAAGTAGAAGAAGTATATTGGGCGCACCTAGCCATTGTTATACAACAGCACAGTTTGTCTGTTCTCTGTGCCATCTCCCAATGTTTGGTGGTCTACAGTTACCACACCCCCTCCCAATTTTTTTTTAAATAAATATTAAGAATTGTAATAAGATGACCCATCCATCCAACTAATGTGGGAGAGGAAATTCTTCTGTGGAGTGTGTAAAAGTCATGAATTTTTAAAAGAAAATTAGGAACACCCCCTTTATCCGTTTAACTGTTATAGGAGTGAAAATTCTTCTGTGGAGTGTGTGTGTAAAATACATTAATTATTTTACAAAATTAGGAACACCCCCTTGTCCATGTCCAACTCCTCCTCCACTCTGACCTCCAACTCCTGGCTCATGATTATTATGTATTATATTGGCAGAGTAGAGAAATATACTGGCCAAACCCCCAAAAATTGCCAAAGGTCACACACAGAATTGACAGACACATAAAAAAAAAAAAAAAAAAAAAAAGGAGAGTGTTGGCTTCTTCCTTCACCTCCTCCATCTTTTCCATCTATACCGCCATGTCCACAGCCTCCTCAACTTCCTACTCCACTTGGACCTCCGCCTTCTGGTTCAAGATTGTTATTTTTTATTTTTGTGTATTTTATGTTATTTTAAGTCATTTCCCTATCCACATTTGTTTGCAGGGCAATTGTACTGCTCTTACTCCCACTTAGAGGCCTTTAGCAGCCCTCTAGCCCTTTCTATGACTTTTTTAGAGCCATTTTAGTGCCCCAAAGTTCCGTTCCCCATTGGCTTCAATGGGGTTTGTTGTTTGGGGTCAAGTTCGGAACCCGAATTGAACTTTGAAACGAAGTTCGGCCAGACCCCTTGAACCTGGACATCCAGCTGTCTGCTCATCACTAGTCTCCACTAATCAATTTTTGTGGGGGGGTTGTTGTTGATTATATTCAAACCAGCACATGTACATGATTACTACACCAATACACAGGGTAGTTCCCAACAATGACCCGCAGTCAGAATGTGGGTAGTAGCACCAGTTATCCAGCTAGTAGTAGTAGTAGTAGTAGTAGTAGTAGTAGTAGTAGTAGTAGTAGTAGTAGTAGTAGAAAGAATATGAGATTGTGGATTGGATGGTTCACTTCTTCTCTCAGTCACAGAAAGATGACGTGGAGGAGACTTTGTAGTCCGACACCCTTCCATGGAGCCAGTCACTGCATTCCTCTTGATCCTCCTCTGTAAACATCCAGAAAAGACCTTTTAGTGAAGCCCTCTCAGTCTTCATTGCCCATTCCTAGAGGGGCCCATTCCCTTTAAGAAGTCGCAATGGCAGATAGTCAAGAGAGTATCCCTGTTGACAACTTGTATGACAGCCATCAACATTTGGGCTGTCCTGAGGAAGAGTTTGGGGAGGAGGCCAGGGACCCCCATGCATACCAGTGTTGATGGTTTTAGTAGCAGGGGCACCAGTAATTGGCGCATTGCCAGTGGGGGCACTGGGAGTGGCTGTCATGAAAAATGTAGAGCAGGGAAGGGGGACCCAGGAGCCCACCATGATATCTCACAGTCTGATAAAAGTGGCTTGTTGGGTGAGGTGTGTACTGGACAGGACCTGGGAGCTGGATCGGGGTGCTGCAGAGGAGGCAACATCCTTGGAGAAGGGCAGTGGTGGCAGCAGTAAAAAGCAGAGGCTACCTATCTCTCAAAAAACTGTCTTCCACGTCTTCTTTAGGATCTGGTGATGCTGCTGACACTGTAGGTGGGTTAGGTCCAAAACATGCAAGAGCTAAGTTCAGCTTGGCTGCCTGTAACTCTGTGTGAGCAACTCCCGTATGGCACTTTTTCTTCACAGGGCGGGCACACAAAACCACAGTGGTGTGCAAGATCAAAATAAGCTGTGGCTGTTCAAACACACTCATATCTACCAGAGGTCTATTGCAGCACGAGACAGCTTCACCATATCCAACTGGCCTGTATTCCCAATCAGAACAAGTCTGTCATCCTTCTCCTGATCCTCTTTGTGGCAGCCAACCCGCATCCCCATGCAGTACAAAATCTTTGTCACCATCATCATTAGCAATGAGCGAAGTATTTAAAAGTTCAATTTGTCTGCTTCACCAAATTTCTTTGTCACAAAGAGCATTTCTATGTAAGTAGTGGATGCAATGCGCCGTTCCTGTTCATTGTACCTCTCATATGCCGCGTTCATACATGATTGCTACATGTGATATTAATAACAGAGTGTACAATTGAAAAAAATAATTACCTGATCCATTTGCTCGAAAAAAAAATATTAAAAAATAAAATGAAAAGAGATAACCAGTTTTCCTAAAAATTTTACTAGTCCTAGGAGTCTAGACAGGGTTATATACCAAATTCCAGGGCAATTGAAGCAGCTTTGGTTCAGTCCGAATCAATTCAGGTACGAATCGAACGTTTTCAAAAATTCGCCGAAATGGACCTGAAACAAATCTCAAGTGGTTTGCTCATCTCTAACTGATTTCAAACAATATTTCAGTTTTCCATAGTTATAATTAGTGATGAGCGGCAAAGGTCATATTCGAATTTGCAATATATCGCAAATATTTTGTAGAATATTAGCAGAATATTTGCGAATTCGAATATTCGTTATATTCTATGATTTTTTTACTCGAAAAATTGCGTAATATGCAAATTTTCGGAATGCGAATTTTTCTTGCAAATTTTTCAATTGCCGAGCAAAAACATGGTTCCTCCCTGCTTCATGCGTGTGGGCCAATGAGTCATAGCACTATATCGAATATATTCGTTTTTTCAAATATTCGTAATATTCTAAAACAATATAGCAATACAATGAATATAAAAAAAAACGAATGTAGAGCAATTTAGCTAATATAGTGCTCTAATCTTTTTTTTAATAGTTGAATTTTTTTTCCAATCTGAACTTCAGATGAGAAAAAATGACAACTATTAGACAAAGAAGATTATAGCACTATATTAGCTAAATTGCTCTGAATTAGTTTTTTTTATATTCGCTATATAGTCTTGTTTTAGAATATTATGAATATTCGAAAAAATGAATATATTTGTTTTTTCGAATATTCGTAATATTCTAGAACAAGAATATATAGCAATATAGCGAATATTTGAAAAAAATAACGAATATAGAGCAATGTAGCTAATATAGTGCTATAATCTTTTTTTTCAATAGTTGAAATTTTTTTCCAATTTGAACTTCAGATGAGAAAAAAATGACAACTATTAAACAAAGAAGATTATAGCACTATATTAGCTAAATTGCTCTATATTATTTTTTTTTATATTTGCTATATTACTAAAATTCACAATAAAAAATCTCGAATATTCAAAATTCCGAATATATATCACTATATTCTAAATATTTGCGAATTTTTGAAGTACCTATATTCGCGATAAAAATTCGCAATTCGAATATTCGTGATCAACACTGGTTATAATATCAAATGTATACAGATCACAAAAAACTACTACAATAGAATCAGTGTTCAGAAGCTACTGAGTGCTGAACTAAGAGGATAACGAGAACATACTGTATGTCATTTTCTTATGCAAGATCAAGATGTATTCTCACTTGTAATATTTGAATTGGAATTCCAGGTGGAAAAGATGTGAACCAGGATGGAATTGTATTAATGACACTGATCTGCCTGTTCCTGGCCAAGAAACTAAAATACCAATTTCCATCTTATAGGATAAGTGCTTTAGTCACATCCAGCTGTGAACATTTGCTCAGTCTCTATCTATATCACATTTGAAATTCATATTCATTTTTGTATTTTTCCAAAGACCTGCTAATATACTTCTCTTACTTGCATCCTGCTCCTAGGCATTTCTATGTAAGACATTTCAATAGGGAAGTGCATCTCTGCAGTGTTTTATACATGATGATCAATCCATGTCAGCTCATTGCCTGGCTAAACTATATTGAAGAATTGAGAATAACCATACTGCAAAAAAATACATACTTTCCACCAGTCTCTTGTCCAGATGGACCAAGGTGAATTATGACATACTGAATGCCTAGATCTTTGTAAATAAAATAGCACATTAATTGTGTTATGTACAGTGGGTGTAGAATCCCCGTGTCAACCAACCGGTTTGACTTTGGGATAAACTTAAAGGAGTTATCCTGGCAGTGACCTGGTATTTACCCTTTAGCCCTTATATGGGGATCTGGACTTTGCTACAAGGAAGCCACCGGGCCACTACCTGCTGAAGTAGTCCTAGAGTGGTGTGCAGGGCACTGAGGGGTCAGGCAAAGTTATAATTAGTAACATGTTGATGTCAGGCAGGACAGGGTTAGTATGGTGATCAGGCAATAGTCAGGTCAGGCGAAAGAGAGGTAGAATCTTGTAATTGGGCAGAAGTCGGTACACAGACAGACAAGTTAATAACAGTGCACCTTTGCAGGATCTAACAGGCTGGTAAACCTATTATTCAGGCAGAGAATGAGACAAGAAGCATAACATACCGTATATAGCAAGAGCTAATTACACATTAGAAACAGCCTAGCAGTTGCACACAGGTACAAATAAGGGTTTAACCCTTGCAATACTCTAGAATGAGGTGAGGTTAAATGGAGAATATCCCAAATATACACACAGGGCACTGGCACAGGAGCTGCCAGAGTGCAGGAACTGCAACAGACACAAGGTGAGTAGATCTGCCAGGTCACTCTGCCTGCAGAAACATGTACTAGAGCTACAGTCTGTTTGTCTGTCTCCGTCTGTCTGTTTTCCAATCTAACCTCTGCACTATGTGGGACAACATCGGATTTTGCACCATGGATCACATGAAGGACATTATTCCTTGGCATGGCCACTCCATCACCTGAACATCTAGGGTTGCAACACATTGTCAGTTTTGCTAGCAGTTTCAACATCGGCTTTGGATTCTCTTTTTTTCACTGCAGTGGTCTGGGTTGTTGTTGGATGGGGGACTCTCTCGGTTGACTCTGCCGGCGGCCAGTTTTTGCCGCCCGCGGTGTCGTCCCTGAGTGTCCCTCACCCAAACCTTGACCCTTAAATCTGCTGGGGCGGGTGATTGGATACATCACTGTCTCAGCATATGATATTTACCTATTCACTAGATTATCACAATTATGTTTTTTGTGATGAATGTTTAATTTTCACTATATTGATCATGACCTTTTAGACAGTATCATGATTTATGTGATATGTCTTTCTGAATCATGCTGGTTGTTCTTCGGATGTCGACTGTGTGTTTGATATCCAATTAGGTAGCATATTTAGATCATTCCATCTATTAAGGTGTGGATCTTTCTTAAATTCATTCATTCAGGATATCTATTAACGGGCAGGCGTATTTTATTACGTCGCCCGTATTAGTGAGCACACAGCCGACACCGGAATATAATCATTGAAAATATGCATGTAATTTTATGGTCAAATATTTGCTATGTACACATGTGTATGTTTCTATATGACGTACTACACATCACGCTATTTTTCTATGTCATGGTTGGTGTATGATGTTAGGCTAATCATTATATGGCTTTTTTGTGGCACTTTCCATGTTTCGGCCGTGTTTGGTGGGGTTGGGCTGGAGCAACTATCTGTTTGGATGTGCTCCGCCCCGCCCCCACTCATACGCGGCTGATTCCTAATATGTTTGTTTGGTATATACATATGATGTGAACTGTTGCTTTCAAGCGTAATTGGATTGATGTGAGGCTCGGTATGGATGCGTCCGGTGTCTCTTTTGGCATGAGATTAGAGTTAGGGACATGTCTGTAGCATTCTCCTTTCATATATTGATATTTTTCCGGCTGCGGGTCACCTGCGTTCCACAGGGTCGCGGACTGCGCATGCGCTGCTCGGCGCCATCTGGACGCGCTCCATGACGTCACATTTTCGCGCTTGCGCGATGACGTGGATGCGCCGAGAGATGGCGTCGAGCATCATGGGGCATTCCGCGCCCATACATGTGGACCACAGATGTACCAAATCAAGGTAATTCCTTGACCCACTCCACCTCTCCCTATATATACCCTGTCCATATATCACTCTATACCTCCTGACGAAGCCGCAGGGCGAAACGCGCGTCGAGGTTGTGCGCTCAGGGTCCTCACACCCATTCACCACCATGTCTTCAGGTACGGTCTGCATTGATTTCTTCCTGTTCTAACCCTGCTGGTGATTCTGCACGTATCCATAGCGAGCCTCTTTACATACTTATGTCGATTATTGTTTATATACTGCTCTTTATGAGAGGAATTCATTTGTTACTCTCTGGGCTCTATGCTATGTGTGGATTCGCTTTGTCTTTCCCCTGCTACTAACAGGGCACTCTGCATCAATTGTTGGAAGGAATCGTACAGCAACTGCACATTGGTTTATTTTTATGCACATTTGCACTTTACTCTGGTACCTGTAATAGATGTCATTATTCATTGACATCTTGGTGTATTGTGTTGTCTGTGACCCTGTGCTTCTCCGCATTCTTGTAATTCTGTAGTAGCTCCATCCTTTGAATTTTTATCAATAAAATTATATTTTTATACCATCCCCCATTTGTTAGTTTTTGGTTAACCTCTGCCTGTGACCCTGATCTGTTTGTCGGCGACCTAGTTCTGTCTTCCCTGACCCTGGACTGTCCTTGGATTTGCAAGTACTCTGTCTGCCTGACCTCAGCTTTGAACTGTCTGTGTGCTTTGCATGTCCCTTTGGTGCTCTGCATTGGTGTCTCTGTCCTCCATGGTTAAGCTACCAACTATATCGGGACTATTCCATTCCAAGAGGTAGCAGTCTGGCGGCTCCACTGCAGCGAGGACCAGGTCCCTGTATAGGGGTTAAAGGGTGAAAACCAAAGTCAAGCCAGTTGGAAAATAGTGTATTGAGTTCACTGTAGTGTTTTGAATGGTCTTTCAAAAAGTAGGTAAGATCAAAGTTCAGAATCAAATCATGAAGTAAGCCAACTATCAAGTTATGATTAATAGCCACACAATCAATTAATAACTGTAATTACATATTAAATATTAAGTGTAAGAATTGGTGCTCATTGCTGAGAACAGCTGAATGCACTAAATGAGAGCAACAAACAAAGTAAGGAATGGAGCCAAGAAAATACTAATGTAATGTTTGGTATGAAAGTGGGAGGAATGTGGCTGGATGAAAGAGAGGAACACGAGAGGAAAAGAGATGTCAGACATAAGAGAAAAAGATATTAAAGCAAATTAAAAAGGATAATGGGATGGTATAGACTAATTTGAGAGATGGAATTTCATAATGCCACAGATACAAAAACACAGTTAAAAGATTCCCTTATGCAAGAGATGTGGTTAAATAACATGCTTATGGAGAGGACCTACAGTGTATTATATGATAGCTGGCAGATTAGAGAACATAGGTGAAATATCTGTTGAGAAGACATATAAAATATGCGTTATTAATGATAGTGGCACAAGTGGAAAATAAAAGACATATATTTAGAGTTGAGCGAACTCGAACTGTAAAGTTCGGGTTCGTACCGAACTTTAGGTTTTTCGGCACCCGGACCCGGACATTTGCGTAAAAGTTCGGGTTCGGTGCTTTTTGAAAGGCTGCACAGCAGCCAATCAACAAGCGTCATACTACTTGCCCCAAAAGGCCATCATAGCCATGCCTACTATTGTCATGGCTGTGATTGGCCAACTGCAGCATGTGACCCAGCCTCTATTTAAGCCGGAGTCACATAGCGCCGCCCGTCACTCTGCTCGGATTAGTGTAGGGAGAGGCTGCAGCTGCTGTGAGGGAGAGATCAGGGAGAAATCTTATGAAGAACTGCTTTTTTTACTCAGCGATCTACAGCAAATGTGTTTTGTGGGTGCAGTGCACAATTTTTTGAAGCCTGCCCTGAGCCAACTACTGCTGAAAAAAAACTTTTTTTACTTCAGTTTGACAATATCAATACATAATCGGCAGCCATTTTATGCAAACGATAGTGCACCAGCATGGGATATCTGCATGTCTGCAAGTCCAGAAATCCAATTTTTTGCTTACTGGGGTTAAAAAAAAACTTTTTTTCATATAGTGCACATCTAGGATTACACGTGCATAAGTGAGTGTCACATTTAGGCCAAAAATACAGCTTTTTATGCTTACTGGGGTTAAAAAAACCCCATCTGTTTCATATAGTGCACATCTAGGATTAGACGTGCATAAGTGAGTGTCACATTTAGGCCAGAAATACA
This sequence comes from Bufo bufo, assembly GCF_905171765.1. Classification (NCBI taxonomy): domain Eukaryota; kingdom Metazoa; phylum Chordata; class Amphibia; order Anura; family Bufonidae; genus Bufo; species Bufo bufo. Next base: position 503,545,994 of record NC_053389.1, on the reverse strand, counting down.
GCTTTTTGCTTACTGGGGTGAAAAAAATACATCTGTTTTATATAGTGCACATCTAGGATTAGACGTGCATAAGTGAGTGTCAAATTTAGGACAGAAATACGGCTTTTTGCTTCCTGAGGTGAAAAAACCCTTTGATATACTGCACATCTGGGATTAGACGTGCATAAGTGAGTGTCACATTTAGGCCAGAAATACGGCTTTGTGCTTACTGGGGTAAAAAAAACCTCTGATATACTGCACATCTGGGATTAGACATGCATAAGTGAGTGTCACATTTAGGCCAGAAATACAGCTTTTTGCTTACTGGGGTTAAAAAACCCTCTGATATAGTGCACATCTGGGATTAGATGTGCATAAGTTAATGTGAAATTTAGGCCACAACTACCGCGGTCAAAATTTGAGTGCAATAACCTACATCAGGGTTTTTATTTTTAACAGACTTAACGACTTTTTACTTTGCTTTGTGAACGCTAACTAGGAGGCAAACATCTAGTAAGGGACGCGGTCATGGTCTTGGTGGTGGTGTTGGTGGAGCCTCTAGTGTTGGGAGAGGACGTGGCCGTTCTGCCACAGCTACACATCCTACTGAACCTACTACCTCAGGTCCCAGTAGCCACCAGAATCTACAGCGATATTTGGTCGGTCCTAATGCCGTTCTAAGGATGGTAAGGCCTGAGCAAGTACAAGCTTAGTCAATTGGGTGGCAGACAGTGGATCCAGCACGTTCACATTATCTCCCACCCAGTCTTCTGCAGAAAGTGCACAGGTGGCGCCTGAAACCCATGCCCATCAGTCTGTCACATCACCCCCTGCATATCGGGGAACCTGTCTGAGCCTCAAGTCATGCAGCAGTCTCTTATGCTGTTTGAAGACTCTGCTGGCAGGGTTTCCCAAGGGCATCCACCTAGCCCTTCCCCAGGGGTGGAAGACATAGAATGCACTGTCACACAACCACTTATGTTTCCTGATGAGGACAATGGTATACCACCTCAGCACGTCTCTGATGATGACGAAACACAGGTGCCAACTGCTGCGTCTTTCTGCAGTGTGCAGACCGAAAAGAATGTCAGGGAGGAAGTCTGGGTGGAAGACGATGCAGGGGACGATGAGGTCCTAGACCCCACATGGAATGAAGGTCGTGTCACTGACTTTCAGAGTTCGGAGGAATAGGCAGTGGTGAGACCGAGCCAACAGCGTAGCAAAAGCGAGGCACGGGCTGCAGTGGAGTAAGCACCTTTAAAACCAAGAAAGGGCTCAGGCCCCTCCTGCTCCCTCTTCTGCTGCTGCCTCGGCCTCTTCCTCCGCCTCTGGAGGAACGTTGGCACCTGCCGCCCAGCAAACATAGGATGTGCCACCAACAACACCACCTCCGTCACCAAGCATCTCCACCATGTCACACGGAAGCATTCAGCTCTCCATCTTACAAACCTTTGTTAGAAAGCGTAAATTCCCACCTAGCCACCCTCGATCCCTGGCCCTGAATGCCAGCATTTCTAAACTACTGGCCTTTGAAATGCTGTCATTCAGGCTGGTGGAGACGGACAGCTTCAAACAGCTCATGTCGCTTGCTGTCCCACAGTACGTCATTCCCAGCCACCACTACTTCACCAGGAGAGCCGTGCCCTCCCTGCACAACCAAGTATCAGATAAAATCAAGTGTGCACTGCGCAACGCCATCTGTGGCAAGGTCCACCTAACCACAGATACGTGGACCAGTAAGCACTGCCAGGGACGCTATATCTCCCTAACTGCACACTGGGTAAATGTAGTGGCGGCTGGGCCCCAGGCAGAGAGCTGTTTTGCGCACGTCCTTCTGCCGCCAAGGATCGCAGGGCATCATTCTTTGCCTCCTGTTGCCTCCTCTTCCTACTCTGCTTCCTCCTCCTCTTCTACCACCTCCTCATCCGGTCAGCGACAGACCTTCACCACCAACTTCAGCACAGCCAGGGGTAAACGTCAGCAGGCTGTTTTGAAACTGATGTGTTTGGAGGACAAGCCCCACACCGCGCAGGAGTTGTGGCGGGGTATAGAACAACAGACCGACGAGTGGTTGCTGCCAGTGAGCCTCAAGCACGGCCTGGTGGTGTGCGATAATGGGCGAAATCTCGTTGCAGCTCTGGGACTAGCCGGTTTGACACACATCCCTTGCCTGGCGCATGTGCTGAATTTGGTGGTGCAGAAATTCATTCACAACTTCCCCGACATGTCAGAGCTGCTGAATAAAGTGCGGGCTGTCTGCTCTATAGCGTAACTTCGGCCTTCCCGCTCACCGCCTCATATGCAACGTACCCACCAGGTGGAACTTCACCTTGCACATACTGGAGAGACTGTGCGAGCAGCAGCAGGCCATAGTGGAGTTTCAGCTGCAGCACGCACGGGTGAGTCGCACTGTGGAACAGCACCACTTCACCACCAATGACTGGGCCTCCAGGCGAAACCTCTGTGCCCTGTTGCGCTGTTTCGAGTACTCCACCAACATGGCCAGTGGCGATGACGCCGTTATCAGCGTTACAATACCACTGTTATGTCTCCTTGAGAAAACACTTAGGGCGATGATAAAAGAGGATGTGGCCCAGGACGAGGAGGAGGAAGAGGGGTCATCTCTACCACTTTCAGGCCAGTCTTTTAGAAGTGGCTCAGAAAGAGGATTTTTGCAACAGCAGAGGCCAGGTACAAATTTGACCAGCCAGGGCCCACTACTGGAGGAGGAGGAGGTGGAGGAGAAGGAGGATGGGGATGAAGCATGTTCACAGCGGAGTGGCATCCAACGCAGCTTGGGCCCATCACTGTTGCTTGGCTTGGGGGATACGGAGGACGCAAACGATACGTTTCCCACAGAGGACAGCTTGTCCTTACCTCTGGGCAGCCTGGCACACATGAGCGACTACATGCTGCAGTGCCCGCGCAACGACAGCAGAGTTGCCCACATTTTAACGTGTGCTGACTACTGGGTGGCCACCCTGCTGGATCCCCGTTACAAATACAATGTGCCGTCCTTAATTCCCTCACTGGAGCGTGATCGGAAGATGCGCGACTACAGGCGCACGCCGGTAGACGCACTTCTGAGATCATTCCCGACTGACGCCGGGAGACAAGTGGTAGCACAAGGCTAAGGCAGGGAAGGAGGAAGAGGTCGCCAACGCAGCTGTGTCAGCGCCAGCACCTCAGAAGGCAGGGTTAGCATGGAAAAGCTTTGTCACCTCGCCGCAACATCCGGCCCCAACTGCTTATATGGATCGTGTTAGCAGGAGGCAGCATTTGAACAACATGGTGGAACAGTACCTGTGCACACGACTACACGTTCTGACTGATGGTTCTGCCCCATTCAACTTCTGGGTCTCCAAATTGTCCACGTGGCCAGAGCTTGCCCTGTGTGCCTTGGAGGTGCTGGCCTGCCCTGCAGCCAGTGTACTCTCTGACCGTGTATTTAGCACGGCAGGAGGCGTCATTACAGATAGACGCAGCCGCCTGTCCACAGCCAACGTGGACAAGCTTACGTTCATTAAAATTAACCAGGCCTGGATCCCACAAGACTTGTCTGTACCTTGTGCAGAATAGACAGTTCTAACAGCCTCAACCATCCATCCTTGTACTCAAGTGCACTTATTCCTTTTTTTTTTTATATGTCCCAATATTTTGGGGGATACCCTTATGTAAAAATGCTAAATAACACACATCTGTGTTGGCTACCTATTCCTCCTTCGCCGCCGCTTCCACCTAGACCGCCACGTGAGCTTACACGGCCACATCCACCCATTCACCGCCTCCTCAACCTCTTCCTCCTACATCATTCCTAATATTTTTTTTAAGGTCTTTTATGTTTTTTTTAAATTAATTTCCCTATCCACATTTGTTTGCAGAGCATTTGCCATGCTCTTAAGCACATGTTGCTGCCTTTTGCAGCCCTCTAGCTGTTTCCATGACATTTTTACAGCCATTTTAGTGCTTAAAAGTTTGGGTCCCCATTGACTTCAATGGGGTTCGGGTCACGAACCCGAATTTTTTTTTCAAGTTCGGCCGAACCCGAACATCCAGGTGTCCGCTCAACTCTACATATATTACATTAAGGCATATGGAAATGGGATGTCTTAATGAGGCAACCTTCCTTAACATACCACAGTCGAGTCACATTATTACGACTTTCTACTTTTGACGTCGGCATGGAAGTCATGAATGAAGTCATGTGTCATGAGCTAACTTAGTGGGAATATAAAGTGTGCAATAGGCTGTCTGCACACATATCCCTCATTGATGTCATGTGTAAAAGGGGACATTTATCAGAGCTGCAAAAAGGGATGATTATTGGCTTTTGGTCCAATGGTGGCAGTATCTCTGAAACAGTTTGTGAACATCTTGCATGCTGCTGTGATAAAAGTGCATTGTGAGTGGAAAAATGGCACCACTGTGAATAAGCGACATGGAGCACCAGGTGCCATTAATGTGAGAGGTGAATGTCACCTACAATGGAGTAGCTCACCACCAAAATGAACCAGGGGGCTACCAAACATGTGTCTACAACAACAGTTTAGTGAACCCTACTGCATATGTTGCTCTGAAGCAGATGGATGGTCACTGCACCTCTGCTAACAAAGTTGCATTGTCTGAAAAGGTAGAATTGGAATTGAACATCCACTAATTGGCAAATGGTTGCCTTGTATGATAAGTCACATTTTCTGCTTCATCAAACGGATGGACGTTGGTGTATCAGCCGAGGAACATCATCAACACCCTGCAACCATAGCCGGAAAAACACAAGCTGGTGGGGGCTGCATTATGGTCTGGGGAATGTTTTCATGGCATTACTGGGCCCACTCATCCATGTGAAAAACATTCTCAACTGATTTGGGTTTGAATCCATCCTTTCAGATCACATACTCCAATACCTACTGATTGTCTTCCCTGATTGTCTGCAGCAAGACAATGTGACATGTCACATAGCTGGAAATGCCCACTGGTTGGAAGAGCATGACCAAGACTTCCAAGTACTGCCATGGCCCCCAAATTCCTTAGACTTGAACCCAATTGAGAATTTGTGGGAACACCTTAATTGTTGTGTTCACTCTATGGATCCTGCCACACAAACCCTCCACCAGGTGTGATATGCACTGCAGTGAGCATGGCTGCAGATATCTGTGGCATCCTACCAGTACCTTATTGAGTCACTCCCAGCCTGTCTATGTCATGCCCTGCTCAGGCTATGTGCGGAGGTCTGCTAGATTAGCAGCACGTGTCTAGCCTTTTGTTTTGTTTTGGAGTCTAGCTAGATCCGCCTCCTTTCAGGTGCACTGGGTGGGGTCGTTGGTTTCAGTTTAAATCACACCCACTCCCATTGTTCCTTGCGGGTTATAGCTTCTGTCTGGCTCTGTGGAAGCAAGGAAGGAAGGATTGGCTTTTCCTGCTCAGAAAAGATAAGTTGGTTTCTGTTCTCTAGTGGTTTGCTGTCTAGGCTGTTAGAGAGACGCCTGCCCCTCCAGGTTCTGAGGGAGCAGGTTCCCTCTATTCCCCTTTCACCATCTCAGGGATTCTAGGGTATTTTCAGCCCAGGCACGAGGACACGTTATTCCCACCTTAAGGGTCTGAACGTGGGCTTAGCAGTATAGGGAGAGCTGGTAGGGATTTATTAGGAGGTGACCTTGATCCCCAGCTTCTCGCCTAGAAACTTGTTTTTTTCTATTTTTTTTATATCCTGTCCGCCGTGACAGTCTAGTTTCTGTCCATGCTGCGCACGCTGGTTACACTGGATGTTATCTGGTGAACATAACAATGTGACTCGACTGTGTAAAAGGACACTCTACCAATATGCATCTTTGAGTCTGTTTTCTCTAAATGATTGCTTCTTTCCTTGGCAGCACATAAGAACTGAGACAATATATGACAGAATAACACATGCTCACATTTCTCTTTGTATATCAATATTTATTTTCAGTTTGGCATTGCAAAATGCAAATTCAATAGACAGCTATGTTTTCTATTATCCTAAAAATAACAAAAAGAAAGAGATGAATGGGAAATAAGTGATACCCCATTTATATACAATAAGTTACCCATTTCACGTTTGTTTCTCAGTGATGGAGGAAAGAATAAAATGTAACAGAAACAGCAATTATCACAAGTGGATTGCACAAATGATCAAGATTTTATTCTGTAAATAACATCTTTTGATGATACAGACATTTACATCCGCAATTAATATCAACTTGCCGTAGTTAATCAGCTTGAGGCAAAACTGAGGGTGGTTAACAAACCCATTGAGTGCTACCGTATGTAGGAGGATAACACTTGTTTTCCTAAATATTTTCACTAGAAATAACTGTAGAGATAATTAACCAAAGAGTTGCTTTAAAGAAGCGAGATGCTTTCTGTAAATTTAAATGATGTGCTGTTGTTGTTTTGTCCATCGTTTTCGAGGAGGACCTTGACATCTGATAGATCTTCGGCCATTAGCAATGTATCCTTTGATGGCTAATAAGGCCTATGTTAGTATTACGGTAAATGGTTTGTTACATACTGAACAGATGGATGTTTTTGATCAGCATTTGCAGCTTTGTGTTTACGAAGTGTACGCTTCTCCTGTGCTAGGATTGTCCTCCTGGATTTGTATGTCTGGCAACCCTGTTGGATCAGGGAACGCCATGTATAACGATCATGTGCCAGAGACTCCCACGAGGTGATGTTGATATCCAGGGACTTGAGAGAGGCTTTCAGTGTATCTTTGCATCGCTTCTTTTGCCCTCCATGGGATCGCTTACCCTTGGACAGCTCACCATAGAAGATCTGTCTAGGGATGCAATGGTCTGGCATCCTTACGACGTGGCCTGCCCAGTGCATCTGGGCTTTCATCAATAAGGTGTAAACTGATGGTAAGCCTGCTCTGGAGAGAACGTCTGTATCTGGCAACTAATACTGCCACTGGATCCTCATGATTCTACGGAGGCAAGTAATGTGAAAGTGGTTCCGCTGTCTAGCAGGTCTTCTGTATACTGTCCAAGTCTCACTAGCATACATCAGGGTGGTTAACACTACCGCCTGGTAGACTTTAAGCTTTGTAACAAGGCTTATTCCACAGCTGTCCCACGCAATGGTCCGCAGTCTGCCGAATGCAGCACTTGCCTTTGCAATTCTGCAGTTGACCTCGATGTCAATTGTCATTGCACGGGAGAGGGTACTGCCAAGATATGTATATTAGTCCACTGCATGCAGCTTCTGTCCTTTCACTGTGAAGGTAGGTTCTTGATATTGGGCTTTCGGAGCTGGCTGGTACATCACTTTGGTTTTCTTCGCGTTGATGATGAGGCCAAAGTTGTCACATGCTGCTGCGAATTTGTCCATACTGGCTTGCATTTCCTGCTATGATTGCGCATTAAGGGCACAATCGTCAGCAAAAAGAAACTCAAGAAGCACAGTCTCTTTTACCTTGGTGACAGCCTGGAGTCTTCGTACGTTGAACAGTTTCCCATCGGTTCTATACCTCAGATTGATTTCCAGTGAACTGTTCTGCAAGGCATCTGACAGCATGGAAGAAAACATTATGCTGAACTGGGTTTGTGCGAGCACGCACCCATGTTTAATGCCATTTGTGACAGGGAAGTCCTCTGATGATTCACCATTGCTCAGGACCCGAGCCGCCATACCATCATGGAATTGCCGCACCATCATGATAAATCTGTCTGGGCATCCAAACTTCGATATAATGCGCCATAAGCCTTTGCGACTAACTGTGTCAAAAACCTTGGTAAGAGCTATAAAGGTGGTGTATAGTTCACGATTTTGCTCCTGACATTTCTCCTGAAGCTGTCGAGCTGCAAATATCATGTCCACCGTGCCACACAATTTGCGAAAACCACACTGTGTCTCAGGTAGTAGAACCCGTTCCAGATCATCAATCAGACGATTTAGCAATATTCGTGCCAAGATCTTGCCTGCAATTGATAAAAGTGATATTCCTCTATAATTATCACAGGCTTTTCTATTTCCTTTCCTCTTATAAAGGTATACGATGGATGCATCTTTCAATTCCTGAGGTATGGAACCTTAATTCCAGAAAGACTGGAACAATTGGGTGAGTTTTCCAACAAGCACTGCACCACCAGCCTTATAGACTTCAGCCGGAATTTCATTGGATCCTGGCGCCTTACCGCTGGACAATTGACTGATGGCCTGTAAGGTTTCAGCCTCTGATGGTGGGACATCCAGGCTATGGTTGATATCCACCTAAGGTATTCTGTCAGTTGCCTCATTATTGATGGTAGATGGGCGGTTCATCACAGAGTGGAAATGTTCAGCCCAATGCTGTAGAATCAGATTTTTCTCAGTGATGAGAGTTGTACTATTCGAATCCAGTAGAGGGGAGCTTCCTGAAAACTGAGGTCCATACAGGGATCTGATGGCTTTATAGAAACGGTTACATAGTAACATAGTACATAAGGCCGAAAAAAGACATTTGTCCATCCAGTTCGGCCTATCATCCTGCAAGTTGATCCAGAGGAAGGCAAAAAAAAAAACTGTGAGGGCGAGGACAATTTTCCCCACTTTAGGGGAATAAAAAATTCCTTCCCGACTCCAATCAGGCAATCAGAATAACTCCCTGGATCAACGACCCCTCTCTAGTAGCTATAGCCTGTAATATTATTACACTCCAGAAATACATCCAGGCCCCTCTTGAATTCCTTTATTGTACTCACCATTACCACCTCCTCAGGCAGAGAGTTCCATAGTCTCACTGCTCTTACCGTAAAGAATCCTCTTCTATGTTTGTGTACAAACATTCTTTCCTCCAGACGCAGAGGATGTCCCCTCGTCACAGTCACAGTCCTGGGGATAAATAGATGATAGGATAGATCTCTGTACTGACCCCTGATATAATTATACATAGTAATTAGATTTCCCCTCAGTCGTCTTTTTTGTAAAGTGAATAACCCTAAATTTGATAATCTTTCAGGGTACTGTAGTTGCCCCATTCCAGTTATTACTTTAGTTGCCCTCCTATGGACCCTCTCCAGCTCTGCTATGTCTGCCTTGTTCACAGAAGCTCAGAACTGTACACAGTACTCGATTTGTGGTCTGACTAGCGATTTGTAAAGTGGTATTACTTTGTTCTTATCACAGGTATCTATGCCCCTTTTGATGCAAACCATTATCTTATTGGCCTTGGTATTGTTTCTATCAGCAAACTTCTGATTTTCATCTGCTTTGGCACTCAGCTAGTATTCCTGCATCTTATGGAGTTTACTCTGTAAAGTCCTGCGAGTGTTGATAAAACATTTTTCTTTGCAGTTGGCGACAGGTCATTTTGATGAGCACGGTGAAGGCAATGTTTTTCGGCTAGAAAGGCCTTAAGCCCTTCATCGCTTTCATCAAACCAGTACCGTTATTTCCTGCATGCGGGTCCGAGAGCCTTAAGTGCAGACGAATGCAAGATGTTCTGGAAGCATTCCCAGTTCTTCTCAGCACTTTGTTCGTGAGTGATTATCAAGATCTTTTACCAATGAGGCTGCCATATTGGGATTTGCCAATGTATTGACATTGATCTTCTTTATCACAACTCTGTTTCCTTGTGGCTGCTTCTTAGGTTTGATGTGGATATTTAGAAACATAGAAACATAGAAACATAGAATGTGTCGGCAGATAAGAACCATTTGGCCCATCTAGTCTGCCCAATATACTGAATACTATGGATAGCCCTTGGCCCTATCTTATATGAAGGATGGCCTTATGCCTATCCCATGCATGCTTAAACCCCTTCACTGTATTTGCAGCTACCACTTCTGCAGGAAGGCTATTCCATGCATCCACTACTCTCTCAGTAAAGTAATACTTCCTTATATTACTTTTAAACCTTTGCCCCTCTAATTTAAAACTGTGTCCTCTTGTGGTAGTTTTTCTTCTTTTAAATATGCTCTCTTCCTTTATCGAGTTGATTCCCTTTATGTATTTAAAAGTTTCTATCATATCCCCTCTGTCTCTTCTTTCTTCCAAGCTATACATATTAAGGTCCTTTAACCTTTCCTGGTAAGTTTTATCCTGCAATCCATGTACTAGTTTAGTAGCTCTTCTCTGAACTCTCTCTAGAGTATCTATATCCTTCTGGAGATATGGCCTCCAGTACTGCGCACAATACTCCAAGTGAGGTCTCACCAGTGTTCTGTACAGCAGCATAAGCACTTCACTCTTTCTACTGCTTATACCTCTCCCTATACATCCAAGCATTCTGCTGGCATTTCGTGCTGCTCTATTACATTGTCTTCTCACCTTTAAGTCTTCTGAAATAATTACTCCTAAATCCCTTTCCTCAGATACTGAGGTCAGGACTGTGTCAAATATTCTATATTCTGCCCTTGGGTTTTTACGCCCCAGGTGCATTATCTTGCACTTATCCACATTAAATTTCAGTTTCCAGAGTTCTGACCATTCTTCTAGTTTTCCTAAATCCTTTTCCATTTGGCGTTTCCCTCCAGGAACATCAACCCTGTTACATATCTTTGTGTCATCAGCAAAAAGACAAACCTTACCAGCGAGGCCTTTTGCAATATCACTTATGAAGATATTAAACAAAATCGGTCCCAGTACAGATCCCTGTGGAACCCCACTGGTAACATTACCTTGTTTTGAATGTTCTCCATTGACTACAACCCTCTGTTGTCTGTCACTCAGCCACTGCCTAATCCACTCAACAATATGGGAGTCCATGCTCAATGACTGCAGTTTATTGATAAGTCTTCTATGTGGGACAGTGTCAAAAGCCTTACTAAAATCTAGATATGCGATGTCTACTGCACCTCCACCGTCTATTATTTTATTCACCCAGTCAAAAAAATCTATAAGATTTGTTTGACATGATCTCCCTGAAGTAAACCCATGTTGTTTTTCATCTTGCAATCCATGGGATTTTAGATGTTCCACAATCCTATCCTTTAATAGGGTTTCCATTAATTTGCCTACTATTGATGTCAGACTCACTGGTCTATAGTTGCTCGATTCCTCCCTACTACCTTTCTTGTGAATGGGCACGACATTTGCCAATTTCCAATCTTCCGGGACGACTCCTGTTACTAATGATTGGTTAAATAAATCTGTTAACGGTTTTGCCAGCTCACCACTAAGCTCTTTTAATAATTTTAGGTGTATCTCATCAGGCCCCTGTGACTTATCTGTCTTCACCTTAGACAGCAAACTTAGAACATCTTCCTCTGTAAAGATACATGCATCAAACGATTTAATAGTCATTCTTTCTAGTGGAGGTCCTTCTCCTTTTTCTTTTGTAAAAACTGAACAGAAGTATTCATTAAGGCAGTCGGCTAGCCCTTTATTCTCTTCTACATACCTTCCGTCCTTTGTTTTTAATTTAGTTATTCCTTGTTTTAATTTCCTTTTTTCATTTATATATCTGAAGAATGTCTTATCCCCTTTTTTCATAGACTGAGCTAGTTTTTCTTCTGCCTGCGCTTTAGAAGTTCTTATAACTTGCTTGGCCTCTCTCTGCCTAATCTTGTAGATTTCCTTATCTTCATTGCTCTGTTTTTTTTTATAATTACAAAATGCTAGCTTTTTATTTTTAATGATTTGGGCCACTTCTGCTGAGTACCACATTGGTCTCCTCCTTTTTTTGCTTTTACTGACAAGTCTAATGCAATTTTCTGTTGCCTTCAATAATGCACCTTTTAAGTAGTCCCATTTCTCCTGGACTCCATGTAATCCGTTCCAGTCTGATAAGGACTCATTTATGACTAATTTCATTTTTGAAAAGTCTGTTTTTCTAAAATCTAAAACTTTTGTTTTTGTGTGGTGGGACTCTTTCACAGTTCTTATATTAAACCACACTGACTGGTGATCACTAGATCCCAAGGTTTCACCTACAATGACATCATATACCGAATCCCCGTTTGTGAATACCAAATCCAAAATGGCCTCCCTCCGGGTTGGCTCCTCAACCACTTGTTGTAGAGATAACCCCAGTAGGGAATTTAGAATATCTGTACTCCTGGTAGAATTTGCTATTTTGGTTTTCCAGTTTATATCTGGAAGATTGAAATCTCCCATAATGATAACTTCTCCTTTCATTGTCATTTTAGCTATTTCTTCAACTAGTAGATCATCTAGTTCTTTAACTTGACCAGGTGGTCTATATATCACACCTACACGAGTTACTGCATGGTTAGCAAACTGCAACGTAACCCAAACTGACTCTATGTTGGCCTCACCAACTTGTATTAGGTTAGATTTAATGCTATCTTTCACATACAGGGCCACTCCTCCTCCTTTCTTGCCTTCTCTGTCTCTTCTGTATAAAGAGTACCCTGGTATGGTTATGTCCCAGTCATTTCTTTCATTAAACCATGTCTCCGTAACAGCCACTAAATCTACATTCTCAGATGCCATTATTGACCCAAGTTCATTTATTTTTTTTACCTAAACTGCGAGCATTTGTAGACAGGACTCTGAGCTTATCATTTCTTAACCTCTGTGCTTTTGACCTGTTCTGGCATTGTTTCGGGGGGCAATTGGACTCTTTTATTTTCACTCTTTTGCCCCCCCTTCCTAGTTTAAATACTCTTTCGCAAATTCTTGGAGTTGTTCACTAAGTACATTTGTTCCTTTGAGAGAAAGATGCAAACCATCTTTTTTGTACAGTTCCTTTCTATTCCAAGTAGAGCTATCATGAGAAACAAAGCCAAATCCTTGCTCTTGACACCATTTACCAAGCCATATGTTGAACTCCTTTATGCGCCTCTGCCTATCATTCTGAACATTATGCACAGGCAGAACTTCAGAAAATGAAATGGTGGATGCAAAATACTGTACGTCATTACCAAGTGTGATAAAAGATTTAGTTTAGAAATGATTAGTGATGAGCTGGAGGTGTCATATTCTATTTTGCGATATTTCGCGAATATTCGATTGAATATTCGTCTTATATTCGTTGAAATCGAATATTCGTCATTATTCTATTTATCACGAATAATATGCGATTTAATTATTTTTTCGTATTGCGAGTTTAACTGTATAAGGCAACTTTCCTATTGTTTGGCTATCTAGAATTAATGAAGATAACGAATATAGCTCTATATTCTCTATATTCGTTAATTCTAGCAAGCCAATAGGAAAGTTGCCTGTGGACAGCTCCAAGTTGGATTCGCAATGTGAGAATATTACTTTGCCTATTGATTGCAATAAATAGAATACTGAGTGATTACTCTATTTATTGCAAAAAATAGGCAAAGTAATATTCTCGCATTGCGAATCCAACTTAGAGCTGTCCATAGGCAACTTTCCTATTGGCTTGCTAGAATTAACGAATATAGAGAATATAGAGCTATATTCGTTATCTTCATTAATTCTAGATAGCCAAACAATAGGAAAGTTGCCTTATACAGTTATTTGTATTTTACGAATATTCGCTATATTGCTATATATTCTTGTTTTAGAATAGGACGAATATTCTAAAAAACTAAGTTATAGCAATATAGCGAATATTCGTAACATACACATATAGACTGCAATTTAGCTAATATAATGCTATAACCTTTTTTTTTTTAAGTTCATAAGAAAAAAAAAATTACGACTGAAAAAAGTTTATAGCACTATATTACAAATTGCAGTCTATGTGTTTTTTACGAATATTCGCTATATTGCTATATATTCTTGTTTAAAATATGACAAATATTCTAAAAAACAAAGTTATAGCAATATAGCAAATATATTCGTTATTTAGAATATTATATATTTTTTTCAATGTGTACTGTTATTCCACTTTGGCATACTCCTCCCCAACAAGCGTCCCCGTCACCATGGGAATGCCTGTGGGTTAGAATTTACCATCGGATCTGAGTTTTCACGATCGCAGGGAAATCTCAGATCCGATAGTATATTCTAACCCACAGGCGTTCCCATGGTGACGGGGACGCTTGTCGGGGAGGAGTATGCGAACAACTGTACAGATTGGAAAAAAAAAAGGCGAATATTGTAAATAACGAATATATTTGCTATATTGCTATATATTAGTTTTTTAGAATATTCGTAAATTTTTTTTCCATGTGAAAACAGGATTCCTTCCTGCTTAAGTTGCTTGTGGGCCAATGACTCATTGACCCACAATCAAGAAGTAGTGAGGAATCATGTTTTCAGATGTTAAAAAATGACGAATATTCGATATAGCACTATATTCAAAATATTTGCGAATTCTCGAAGTTGCGATATTTGCTAAAAAAAAATTGTTATTCCAATATTCGCGCTCAACACTAGAAATGATGAGCCTATGGTCAGTCCAGCAGTCAGCACTCGGCATGACCTTAGTTACTCTTACATCCTGTATGTGTTTCCTCCGCACTATGACATAATCAATTAGATGCCAGTGCTTGGATCATGGGTGCACACAGGACGTGTTTTTGTGAGTAGGAAGGCGAAAGATGGTGTTAGTAATGACCAAGTCATAAGCAGAACATGTCTTCAATAGTAACAGACCATTGCTGTTACATGTGCTGATTCCGTTTTTGCCAATGATGCCATCCCAGGTGGAGTGATTGGATCCTACTCTCGAATTAAAATCATCAAGTAGAATCATTTTGTCAGCACGCTTCACAGATGAAAGTAGGGCATCGAGATCATTATAAAACTTGTCCTTTACTTCATCTGGATTTTTCTTTGCGGGTGCATAGGCACTGATCAACGTCGCTTGTTTTCCACATAGTAATGGAAGTTGCAGTGACATGAGCCGATCGTTTACACCCTTAGGAAAATTGGCAAGTTGGCGAACAAGACGTTGGTCACTGCCACGTCCACACCAAAAGAATGTATAGCCGCCTCCTGTTTCTGTGAGTTGACGCTCATTTGCTAAGCGAGTTTCACACAGGGCCGCATTGTCAATGTCGAACCTTGCAACCTCTTGAGCTACCAGAGCTGTTCTTCTTTCTGGGCGATCTGCTAATGGCTTGTCTTGAAGCTTACGTACATTCCATGTACCAATAGTAAGTGGTAATATCTTTTGTCTCATCTTGGGTTTTGTATTTAGACCGCATAAGATGGGATTTTTTTTCTAGCCACTTCCTCATACTATGGAGATGAGCAGTGTTATCCTAAAGAGGGCTGCTCAGTCACTCGCCGAATCCAGCTGTTGCTTCGTCAGCATGAACACGACCATTAGACCTGAGCCACTTGTGTTCAGGTCCGCGTCCACAGCTCCCAGTGATTCCACACCTGCTGCTTCATCGCTCGCCTATCGACACAGAACTTTGGACTGGTCAAGATATCAAGACTTGCGCGTGAATTGGATTTAAGTGAGGGAGAGGTGCGCAGAGTCAGCCTCACTTTCTCTCCCAGATTACATCTTGCTCCAATAGCAGGACAGAAGTCAAGACGGTTAAAGATGGGCTGGGCGCAGTGGTTGACCAGGGCATCTTTCGTGTCTTGCCATGCTCTTAGCGTACCACATCGCTTGCAGATACTGCCTTCATGACCGTTGGTCTAATTTAGTAGCGCTCACCCGCTCACTCCACCAGACTCTGTCTTCACATGCTCGGGATAGACAAATCCCTCTGTTACCGAAGGTCAATGACCTGACAG
Organism: Bufo bufo; assembly: GCF_905171765.1. Taxonomy (NCBI): domain Eukaryota; kingdom Metazoa; phylum Chordata; class Amphibia; order Anura; family Bufonidae; genus Bufo; species Bufo bufo. The sequence goes on along the minus strand of NC_053389.1, from coordinate 503,530,439 downwards.
CTACTCTAAAATGTCAAAAGCTGTTGCCCGGGTTGTGACGCTGCACATGTTACAGCTGCTAGGAGCCACAGGTGAGAGCTGAGTGTCAGGTGGGTACCAAAGGTGTATGAGATGCCCTGAACAGAGCAGGATATGCCCTCCACCAGAGGTACTACCCATCCCTAGACACCCCATACACCCCAAATGATGCGCTTGTGAATATTCAAATAGCAATTCCTATAGATATAAATCAATTGCATGCTACACATCTGACATGTACTCCCATTTTCCTTTACATTACATTTCAGCTCTCTCCATAGCTCCCATACAGTTAAACGGAGGGGTACATACACACAATAACCACTCTGATGTAGTTTGTGAAGAAGACTGCCACCATAATCATAGACCTCCTGTTCCATTAATATTCGAATGACCCAGTGGTCCTGCCCCTTTCTGCACACTTATGGTTTATCTTCTTTTTTATGCAGCTTCTATCCCAAAATGTCAGATCCTTCACACTGAGTCATTACATAACATCAGCTTTAGGCCTCTTTCACACGGGCGTTGCGGGAAAATGTGCGGGTGCGTTGCGGGAAAACCCGTGATTTTTCCACGCGAGTGCAAAACATTGTAATGCGTTTTGCACTCGCGTGAGAAAAATCACGCATTTTTGGTACCCAAACCCAAACTTCTTCACAGAAGTTCGGGCTTGGGTTAGGTGTTGTGTAGATTGTATTATTTTCCCTTATAACATGGTTATAAGGGAAAATAATAGCATTCTGAATACAGAATGCTTAGTAGGTGATCAATTGAGGGTTAAAATTTTTAAAAATTGTTCACGTAGTTCCCGGTCTCTTCTTTAATGATGAGCTGTGGGCTAAAGGACCTTTGGTGACGTCAGATCACATGCTCCAATCACATGGTGATTGGAGCATGTGATCTGACGTCACCACAGGTCCTAGACGGTAGTTCATCATTAAAGAAGTAAAGAAGAGACCGGGAACTACGCGAACAAGAGGAAAACCATGTTATAAGGGAAAATAATACAGTGAATAGACTGTCACCTAGCAACCATGCATGAAAATTGCACCGCATCTGCACTTGCTTGCGGATGCTTGCGATTTTCACGCAACCCCATTCACTTCTATGGGGCCTGCGTTGCGTGAAAAACGCAGAATATAGAGCATGCTGCGATTTTGACGCAACCCACAAGTGATGCGTGAAAATCACCACTCATGTGAACAGCCCCATAGAAATGAATGGGTCGGTATTCAGTGCGGGTGCAATGCGTTCACCTCACGCATAGCATCCGCACGGAATACTCACCCGTGTGAAAGGGGCCTTAGTGGCAGTCCAGAATCTGCAGGAATTGTCCCTAATTTTCAGAGCCAGTCCCAGGAAATCTGTCTGGGCTGAAAAGGTGGCATTTGTGTAAGCCCCAGTCATAAGTAGCGCTCCTGTTAGTTTTAGAATGTTTTCAGGCTTACATGCCCCAGATTTACCAGCTGCACTGTCGGTAAATATGCACCTATTGTTCTATGATCTGTGTTCTCACCCATGCAAACAAAGGGTTAATTCTTCTTCCTAAAGAGTGATGTCTTTACATCCCAAGAGCATATCCATTTGCTCCTTGTCATAGTCTGGTAGTTGCACACAACTCTACAGAATCCATACAGAATCCTGTGACATGGTGATAATGATTATTAGTGTTGAGCGAAGCTAAACATCGGAAGCAGAATTTGGTCTGAAGTTTAGGAAAACTTTAATTCTAAACTAATCATAATTTCCTCGCGCTTCATGGTAATGAATCAGTTTTCTTAAAATTTCAGCTGCATGTGTTAGAAAGCAAAACTAAGTATAGAGGAGACAAGCCTGGGAACGCAAGATCACCCATAACACCATACAGCCAGCCATTCTGCAGATAGCCATCCCCTGTGATGTCACAGTCCTAAAAAAAACTCATCCTGTGTGGTCTCTGACACTGTCCTGTGAGCTGAGCATAGGGAGAGACGTGGCAAGTGCTCATGCGCTAGGGACAGTGTTGCTGAAAACAATTAATAGAAGAATATTGGAGAGGGAGAGTGCAGAGAGACTTATGCTGCATCAGTTTTATTTATTTATTCCTACATTTACTTATTCTTACATCAGCCGGAAACTAAGATATGTCATTAAATATCAATAAGATGGAAACCTTTATTAATCCACTACCAGTGTGCCAACCAATACCATCCAGTCTGATGACCATCATAATCTTTTGCTGGCTTTACTTCTTCCAACAATCATTTAAAGTCTACATGTCCTAAAAAAGTCAGCAAGATGCAGAGAGAGAAGGAGCTGAATGTTCCTGATAACATATTCTCATCAATATTATATCATGTGGAAAAGAAGGAAAAGCAGAAGGAAGAAGAAGAAGAGCTCCCACCTGTAGAGCAGGAAAGCTCTGGGGTTGGAGAAGTGGGTATGCCAGAGCTGATTAATATTCTATGTTCTGCAGGAGATTGAAGGTCAGAACAGCAATAATTTGCATATTGTGCCCCCACCTAACCAGCCAAACTCCATGACAGCAACATCCCCTGTTTAGAGGTGCATTAAAGGTGCAGTACAGCCATTAACAATGAAAAATTACTATACAATGCAGTCTTCATTAGTAAATAAAAATTCTTGGCGAACTTTGGCGAAGTTGCTGAATCAAAGTTTTTAAAACTTTGCTCATCTATAATGATGATGATTAGATATGGTTATCTAGTGCTGCCTACAACTCCTCATATCATGCTGTGCAGTGGCGTCTCTAGCTTTCAAATTTTAGGGGGGCACGCTGGGGGCCAGGACAAAAGTAGGGGGGGCAGCTATAACAACGATACATTTACACAAGTATGCTTAGAAATGCTGCGATACTTTACCCAATACCTAAAACCGCAACAGGGAAGAAAAGTCCTGCTGTCTGTAGTTTAAAAAAAAAAAAAAAAACAATCACTCAGATTTCAACATGTCCTAGTTGGATGACACTGTTATGGAGGGGATCTGTGGGTAACACATACCGTATATAGCATCCTATGCTATATGTGTCATCCACAGATCCCCCTCCCTATAACAGTGTCATCCACAGATCCCCCTCCCTATAACAGTGTCATCCACAGATCCCCCTCCCTATAACAGTGTCATCCACAGATCCCCCTCCCTATAACAGTGTAATCCACAGATCCCCCTCCCTATAACAGTGTCATCCACAGATCCCCCTCCCTATAACAGTGTCATCCACAGATCCCCCTCCCTATAACAGTGTCATCCACAGATCCCCCTCCCTATAACAGCGTCATCCACAGATCCCCCTCCCTATAACAGAGTCATCCACAGATCCCCCTCCCTATAACAGCGTCATTCACAGATCCCCCTCCCTATAACAATGTCATCCACAGATCCCCCTCCCTATAACAGCGTCATCCACAGATCCCCTCCCTATAACAGCGTCATCCACAGATCCCCCTCCCTATAACAGTGTCATCCACAGATCCCCCTCCCTATAACAGTGTCATCCACAGATCCCCCTCCTATAACAGCGTCATCCACAGATCCCCCCCCCATATAACAGTGTTATCCACAGATTCCCCCCCATATAACAGTGTCATCCACAGATCCCCCTCCCTATAACAGTGTCATCCACAGATCCCCCTCCCTATAACAGTGTCATCCACAGATCCCCCTCCCTATAACAGTGTCATACACAGATCCCCCTCCCTATAACAGCGTCATCCACAGATCCCCCCCATATAACAGTGTCATTCACAGATCCCCCTCCCCGCCACTCACAGGGGTGTACATTTGACATTTCTAATCTGTAATCCATATCCTGCAGTAACTTTAAATCAGGATTAAGCGGCCGCTCATCTCTACTAGTACCTTAACCTTACACCACTCAGCTAGCTTTGGTAACAGGGCCAGGCTACAGCCTACAGGCACTGCCTGTTAGTTGTTACCGAGCGAGCGCCAATTTCTGCAGGTCAGAGGATACGGATTACAGTTTAGAAGAAATGTACACTCCTGTGAGTGGTCCAGACCAGTGGTGGATCAGAGCCTGGTCTCGGGAGGGGCACTTCCAGATTATTTTCTGTCCGCCGCCACAAAACAATGGTACTTATAGAACAGACTACACAGTGTAGAGGTATACTGTATATTGTGTGGCACAGTGTATGCTATATGTGTATAACAAACATATTTCACATGAAAACTTACAGTTACTTGGCTTGGCCCTTGGGGATCTCGGACGCCACTTCAACACTTTGGCCGGGGGATCGGTGGAGCTGATGTTGTGTTTTATCCTAATGAAAAAGATTTCATAATAAGGATTTGGAGAAGGGGCAGAGGGATAACAGAGCAGGGAGAGGCTGGTGCTGCTACTAGGGGGTCATACCATGGGGGTAATAAAGCCCACCATTATGCCCCCCCAGTAGAAATAATTCTCCTTATAATGTGACAGTGCAAAAAATACCCCCTTGAAATGCCCCCAGTTGAGCTAATGTCCCCATAATGTGCCAGTATAAAATACCCCTATATAGTGCCCCCAGTAAATGCCCCAATGCTGCTCCTTTTCCCCCTTCCTCCTAGTGCCCCCATAATGTACCAGTATAAAATGCCCCATATATCATGCCCCAGTAGATGCCCTCAGTGTCCCCCATAATTTGCAAGTATAAAATACCCCTTCTTAGTGCCCCCGTAGATGACTCCATAGTACTCCTCTCCCCCCTTCCCCATAGTACCCACCATAATGTGTCCCAGTATAAAATGCTACTGTACAGAGCCCCCATATAAAATACCCCTTCTTTGTGGCCTCAGTAGATGCCCCTATAGTGCCCACCAATAATGTGCCAGCAACAATAGCCCCCAATCATGTGCCAGTAACAAGAGCCCCCCATCATGTGCCAGTAACAAGAGCCCCCCATCATGTGCCAGTAATAAGAGCCCCCCCATCATGTGCCAGTAATAAGAGCCCCCCCATCATGTGCCAGTAATAAGAGCCCCCCCATCATGTGCCAGTAATAAGAGCCCCCCCATCATGTGCCAGTAACAAGAGCCCCCCCATCATGTGCCAGTAACAAGAGCCCCATCCATCATGTGCCAGTAACAAGAGCCCCCCATCATGTGCCAGTAACAAGAGCCCCCATGTGCCAGTAATAACCCCCCCCATTATGTGCCAGTAATAAGCCCCCCATCATGTGCCAGTAATAAGCCCCCTATCATGTGCCAGTAATAAGAGCCCCCCAATCTGCCAGTAACAAGAGCCCCTCCATGTGCCAGTAACAAGAGGCCCCCCATGTGCCATTAACAAGAGGCCCCCATGTGCCAGTAAGAGCCCCCCATCATGTGCCAGTCCATTAACAAGAGCTTAGAGCCCCCCCCCCAATGTGCCAGTAAGAGCCCCCCTAATGTGCCTGTAAAACTATTGTACATATAAAAATAAAAAAACACTTATACTTACCTCCATGTCAGCGATGCGATGCAGGCCTCTTCCGGCCTGTGTCCCGCGCTGTATGGCTCAGGAGGCGCGATGACGTCATCACGTTGCCTACGCCGGCCTTTGATAGGCTGCCGGACTAGTGCCTGCAGCCTATCAGAGGAAGGGGAAGGGACAAGCCTTTCAGTTGGGGGGGCACATGGGGGGGCACAGTGTGATGTAGGGGGGGCCGTGGCCCCCTCTGCCCCCCCCCCTTGGCGACACCACTGATGCTGTGTGACATCATAATATTGAAAGTAAAAAATTTGTCTTATCAGAACAGCAGCAAATTGAAAAAAAAAAAATGGCATTGCTGGATAACAGGTGAGAACTAACTATACACAACAGATATCTACAAGACAATCAGACAGACGTAAAGAGGAATTATATACCTTCTGAGGGGATGGATTTTGGTGGTGTAAAGAATTTCGCTTCCTTACTGCTGCCCCCTGTTACATTGGTTGGAACAGACTTCAGGGTCAGTACGGCTCAGTTCACATTTGTTTCAGTTCTTTTATGTAAATTTTTCCTTTTTGACAGTCAGACTAGTGCAGCTATTTTTTAAGTACAAAATACAGGTAAGTATGAAAAGTCAATGCTGAAAGTATATATGATAAAAAAAATCATAATGTATCTTTCAATGGATAAGATTTATTCATGACAGATCATAGCAGACACATCCATCATTGATCTAACAGAACCAGAAGCCATGACACCAGAATGAACAGAGCCTCGGCATGTGTGATGTGCAAATGTGAGTGCTGCAAATCAGACTCAAACAAAAGCCAAGTGCAAGAGGTAAGTTTAGGCTGGATTCTCATCTGAGAAAGGTGCTCTAAAGGTTTTAGTGTCAGACACTCTGGGGGAAATCTGCAGGAAATCATAAAAAAAAGTCTGTGTCAGACGTTGATGGCAACATCTTGGGCTAAGTCACTTATAGCGTCATTAAAGGCTGAGGCTTAAGGCCATCTAGAGCAGATAGTTTCATGTTCTAACACAGGCCTTTGTTTACTAGGCCATGGAGATTACATGTTGCACTTCATGTGCTATTGCAGCAATTACTGGCTGCAGCGGTCACCTCAGTGTAGATAGCATATCACTCTTTAGCCAATTATAGCCTGTGGGCATGTGTTTCTAGTATAACATGTATTTTAAGTGCATCCTAAGAACAATTACAGGCACGGTGGTGGGGATTGCCACATAGCGTGCTATTCAATTCCTGTTTTCTGGAATTGTATCTTGAAGGGGTATGTTACAGTTCATCCCATTTGTATTTCAGGTATGCCTAGTAAATTTATGGGTCCACAAAATTGTCACAAAGGAGTGCCAGGGCATTTGAAAGGTAAGTGTGTGACATTTTTTTTATTTAGATATGAATTGTATGCTTTTTTTTAAAAGTGTATACTGTATATTACTAGAGATGAGTGAATTTCTCAAAAATTCGATTCGGCTGGTTAGCCGAATCTTCCAAAGAAATTTTTTATAGTGGTGTAGAGTACTGTGCCTTGAAGTAACACGCATAGGGAGTCTGCTGTGGCAGTGAAACAATACTGTGAGTCAGTATGATATGTAGATAACAGGCATTGCTCTTAGAATCACTGCATACTTCAGTTATTTGGGCAGTTACGGGGCCAAAACTGATTAAATAACTCAAGTGTGAATTCAGCCTTACAGGTCGATGTTAGCACCAGGTATAAAGAACCATGTAGAGGCCCAAGATCCTACTGTAGTGTGAAAGATCTGCTCACACAGTATAGAAATATATTCGCAATAGGGGAAAACTCGAAAATTATATCACAGAAAAAAAATGACCCCTAAAATGTAACTTTTACTGAATACATTTAAGAATGTAACAAAACCCAATAATCAATTGTACATAGATAATATAAAATCATTTACTCGTGCCTGCACTGAGAAATATATTAATATGGTGCACGTGTATAACCACAGATCAGCAGGACAATAATGCAACAACACCAGCATATAAGATACTCGTAACAATGCAGAGCAACACCGTTAGTTGTGATTCATAACTCAAGGTTACTTGATACAATTTGCTTAAGCCCAGCCGGTCTTCAGGGGTAACAACCGATAAGAGTGGGTGGGGAAGATCTTCTATCCCTAGGGTGACCCTACCGCTCTCCCTGCCTAAAAGCAGAGCACCCGCCCCGAAAGGGGCGACCCCACTTATAGGTGGCTAAATCCTGAAGCACCCTGGTTGTCTCTGCTGAACTCTTCACTTGCCAACGCGTTTCCCCAGGTGGCGGTGTCTACGTGGTTCATCAGGGGAATAAGCCAGCAGCAAAGGAAGATGAACCTAAACTACTCAAACATATAGATGATAGTCTGATGGAAAAAGCACATTATACATGTGGGCACCTACATTTAAAATGGTGCCTCCTTTAGAGCTCAAAGAATCACGGGCGTCTGACGTAATTTAGCCACTTCCGGTCAGAGGATCCGGAGTGGAGAAGGATATCCGGCATCCCGTGGAACGCACAGGTGGAACGCCTAGCAGGTGGAATGCATCATGCGCTCCAAAAGCCAGAATTCCCCCGTGCCTGCACAGGGAACCCGGCCCCAGAGCACGCGGTGCCCTGGGCAATTCACCGAAACAGAGTCGTGCAGCAGGATACATATAAAGTCACGCTTAGACATGTAAGGCTACTTTCACACTTGCGTTCGGGGTTCCGCTTGTGAGCTCCGTTTGAAGGCTCTCACAAGTGGCCCCGAACGCATCCGTACAGCCCCAATGCATTCTGAGGGGATGCGGATCCGCTCAGAATGCATCAGTCTGGCTCCGCTTGGCCTCCGTTCTGCTCAGCAGACGGACACTCGAACGCAGCTTGCAGCGTTCGGGTGTCCGCCTGGCCGTGCGGAGCCAAACGGATCCGTCCAGACTTACAATGTAAGTCAATGGGGACGGATCCGTTTGAAGATGACACAATATGGTGCAATTTCAAACGGATCCGTCCCCCATTGACTTTCAATGCAAAGTCTGGACGGATCCGTCTGACTAACTTTTACACTTAGAAAAGAGTCCAGACTGGTAACCATGTATATAAAAGCCATTCTTGGCCATGATATGTAGGCAGGGTCCCCAGCCTATACATTCGCTTAGGTCCCCCAATAAAGACATCATATAGAAAACACAGAACTAGAATTATAGCTACAGAAAGCAAGAGAAGGAGATCTGTTTATTGAGACCCAGTGGACTCACAGTTATAAGACGGTGAATCCACTGGGCCTTCTTACACAGAATCCTTTTATCCAAGTCCCCACCTCTTGGGGATCTACGCACCACCTTAATAACCTGAAATCGCAAAACTCTGAAATTACCAGAATGATATTCCAAAACATGTCTTGCTATAAGTTTCTTCCTCCGATTCCTAATATCACCAATGTGTTCCCCCTCCCTCCGCCTCAGTTCTCACTTGGTCTTTCCCACATAATTAAGTGGCCATGGGCAGGTGCACAGATAAACGACACCCTCAGTTCTGCAGTTTGCAAAATCCCTCATAACATAGGTTATATTGGTGGATTCGCTCACAAAACTGGTGGATTTAAGAATCAAGGGGCAGCAAATACAGTCTATACCACACTTGTATTTTTAAGCCACATGCCAGTCAGGGGAGGTGCTTGATAATGACTATTAGTGATGGCCTTGCGGTTTTCCCGGTGGCCGGTTCGTGGCGAACCTTGCCCGTTCGCGATTCCCCAAACATGCGAACATATGGCGATATTCGCGCCCGCCATATTCTTTTACATTGTGAAGAACTTTGACCCATGACACATCCATCAGGTGGTACAGGACAGCCAATTGAGACGTTTCAGCACATGGACATACTCCCTACTAGAGTTGAGCGAACACCTGGATGTTCGGGTTCGACGAGTTCGGCCGAACTTTCGAAAAATGTTCGGGTTCGGGATCCGAACTCGACCCGAACTTCATCCCGAACCCGAACCCCATAGAAGTCAATGGGGACCCGAACTTTTGGGCACTAAAAAGGCTGTAAAACACACCCGGAAAGGGCTAGAGGGCTGCAAAAGGCAGCAAAATGTAGTTAAATCCCCTGCAAACAAATGTAGATAGGGAAATGATGAGTTAACATAAAATAAATAAAAATTAAACAATATTAATTGGAGTGAGGTCCCATAGCACAGAATCAGGCTTCAAGTCACCCACCAATGGAGAAGGTCACTTACTATTATTTTGACCACAGCACCCAGACAAAGGAGAGAGGTCCCACAGCAGAGAACCAGGCATCATATCACCCACCACAGGAGTAGGCCACCATTTAGTTACTTTGACCCCTACACCCAGACGGAGGAGAGAGGTTACACAGCAGAGAATCAGGCATTTAGATCACCCACCACAGGAGTAGGCCACCATTGAATCAGACCCCGGCAACCATGTCAGATGGCACAAGCATAAGCTTTATATCAATCAGCACAGGAGAAGGCGACTTTGACAGACTTTGACCCCTACACCCGGACGGAGGAGAGAGGTTTCAAAGCAGAGAATCAGGCATTTAGATCACCCACCACAGGAGTAGGCCCCAATTTAATGGGACCCCGGCAACCATGTCAGATGGCACAACCATCAGCTTCATATCAATCAGCACAGGAGAAGGCGACTTTGAAAGACTTTGACCCCTACACCCAGACGGAGGAGAGAGGTTTCACAGCAGAGAATCAGGCATTTAGATCACCCACCACAGGATTAGGCCCCCATTGAATCAGACCCTGGCAACCATGTCAGATGGCACAACCATCAGCTTTATATCAATCAGCACAGGAGAAGGCGACTTTGAAAGACTTTGACCCCTACACCCAGATGGAGGAGAGAGGTTTCACAGCAGAGAATCAGGCATCATATCAACCACCACAGGAGAAGCCACCATTTAGTTACTTTGACCCCTGCACCCAGGAAGAGGAGAGAGGCACCACAGCACATATTCTGGCATCATATCAGCCACCACAGGAGAAGCCACCATTGAGTTACTTTGACCCCCGCACCCAGGAAGAGGAGAGAGGCACCACAGCACATATTCTGGCATCATATCAGCCACCACAGGAGAAGCCACCATTGAGTTACTTTGACCCCCGCACCCAGGAAGAGGAGAGAGGCCCCACAGCACATATTCTGGCATCATATCAGCCACCACAGGAGAAGCCACCATTGAGTTACTTTGACCCCTGCACCCAGGAAGAGGAGAGAGGCCCCACAGCACATATTCTGGCATCATATCAGCCACCACAGGAGAAGCCACCATTTAGTTACTTTGACCCCTTCACCCAAACAGAGGAGAGAGGTTCCACATCAGAGAATCAGGCATCATATCAACCACCACAGGAGTAGGCCACAATTTAATGGGACCCCGGCAACCATGTCAGATGGCACAACCATCAGCTTCATATCAATCAGCACAGGAGAAGGCGACTTTGAAAGACTTTGACCCCTACACCCAGACGGAGGAGAGAGGTTTCACAGCAGAGAATCAGGCATTTAGATCACCCACCACAGGAGTAGGCCCCCATTGAATCAGATCTGGCAACCATGTCAGATGGCACAACCATCAGCTTTATATCAATCAGCACAGGAGAAGGCGACTTTGAAAGACTTTGACCCCTACACCCAGATGGAGGAGAGAGGTTTCACAGCAGAGAATCAGGCATCATATCAACCACCACAGGAGAAGCCACCATTTAGTTACTTTGACCCCTGCACCCAGGAAGAGGAGAGAGGCACCACAGCACATATTCTGGCATCATATCAGCCACCACAGGAGAAGCCACCATTGAGTTACTTTGACCCCCGCACCCAGGAAGAGGAGAGAGGCACCACAGCACATATTCTGGCATCATATCAGCCACCACAGGAGAAGCCACCATTGAGTTACTTTGACCCCCGCACCCAGGAAGAGGAGAGAGGCACCACAGCACATATTCTGGCATCATATCAGCCACCACAGGAGAAGCCACCATTGAGTTACTTTGACCCCTGCACCCAGGAAGAGGAGAGAGGCCCCACAGCACATATTCTGGCATCATATCAGCCACCACAGGAGAAGCCACCATTGAGTTACTTTGACCCCCGCACCCAGGAAGAGGAGAGAGGCACCACAGCACATATTCTGGCATCATATCAGCCACCACAGGAGAAGCCACCATTGAGTTACTTTGACCCCCGCACCCAGGAAGAGGAGAGAGGCACCACAGCACATATTCAGGCATCATATCACACACCACAGGAGAAGGCCTCTTTCAGTGATTTAGGCCTTTGGACCCAGACAGAGGAGAGAGGCACCACAGCACATATTCTGGCATCATATCAGCCACCACAGGAGAAGCCACCATTGAGTTACTTTGACCCCTGCACCCAGGAAGAGGAGAGAGGCCCCACAGCACATATTCTGGCATCATATCAGCCACCACAGGAGAAGCCACCATTTAGTTACTTTGACCCCTGCACCCAGGAAGAGGAGAGAGGCACCACAGCACATATTCTGGCATCATATCAGCCACCACAGGAGAAGCCACCATTTAGTTACTTTGACCCCTTCACCCAAACAGAGGAGAGAGGTTCCACATCAGAGAATCAGGCATCATATCAACCACCACAGGAGTAGGCCACAATTTAGTTTATTTGACCCCTGCACCCAGGAAGAGGAGAGAGGCCCCACAGCACATATTCTGGCATCATATCACACACCACAGGAGAAGGCCTCTTTCAGTGATTTAGGCCTTTGGACCCAGACAGAGGAGAGAGGTCAGAGATTAGCTTCATATCCCCCAGCACAGCAGAAGACCGCTTTATTTGACTTAGGCCTCAGCACCCAGACAGAAGACAGAGGTAGCATGGCAGAGGTTATGGCTTCATGTCACCCGTTAGTTTAACCGGCCACTTTCATCTGGTTAGGCCCCGACGCCCAGACAGAGAAGAGTTTCATTCAACTGTGGGTTTCATAAAATTTGTATCAAATAAAGAAGTGGCCCGTAGCACAACAAGACATGTTTTAGGCAGTTAATAAGGACTACTCTGCACAAGGGAGGGACAGGTCCTGTGGGATCCATGCCTGGTTCATCTTTATGAAGGTCAGCTTGTCCACGTTGGCTGTGGACAGGCGGCTGCGCTTGTCAGTAATGACGCCCCCTGCCGTGCTGAATACGCGTTCAGATAAAACGCTGGCCGCCGGGCAGGAAAGCACCTCCAAGGCATAACATGCTAACTCTGGCCACGTGGACAATTTCGAAACCCAGTAGTTGAATGGGGCCGAACCATCCGTCAGGATGTGGAGGGGTGTGCAGACATACTGTTCAACCATGTTAGTGAAATGCTGCCTCCTGCTAACACGTTCCGTATCAGGTGTCGGTGCAGATAGCTGTGGCGTGGAGACAAAACTTTTCCACATTTCTGCCATGCTAACCCTGCCCTCAGATGAGCTGGCCGTGACACAGCTGCGTTGGCGACCTCTTGCCACTCCTCTGCCTTCACCTTCCACCTGTTCCCCTGTGACATGTGGGAATGCTCTCAAGAGCGCCTCTATCAGCGTGCGCTTGTACTCGCGCATCTTACGGTCGCGCTCCAGTTCAGGAATTAAAGTGGGCACATTGTCTTTATACCGGGGATCCAGCAGGGTGGCCACCCAGTAGTCTGCACACGTTAAAACGTGGGCAACTCTGCTGTCGTTGCGCAGGCATTGGAGCATATATTCGCTCATGTGGGCCAGGCTACCCATGGGTAAGGACAAGCTGTCCTCTGTGGGAGGCGTATCGTCATCGTCCACCGTATCCCCCCAGCCACGCACCAGTGATGGGCCTGGGCTGCCACCCCGCTGTGAACTTGCGTCATCCTCGTCCCCCTCCACCTCCTCCTCCTCCTCGTCCTCCAGTACAGTGCCTTGGCTGGCGACTTGTGAACCTGTCCTCTGCTGCTTAAACAAACCTCCCTCTGAGCTACTTCGAACAGACTGGCCCGAAAGTGTTAGAAACGAGCCCTCATCCTCCTCCTCCTCCTCCACCTGGGCCACCTCCTCTAACATCATTGCCCTAAGTGTTTTCTCAAGGAGACATAGAAGTGGTATTGTAACGCTGATAACAGTGTCATCGCCACTGGCCATGTTGGTGGAGTACTCGAAACAGCGCAGCAGGGCACACAGGTCTCGCATGGAGGCCCAATCATTGGTGGTGAAGTGGTGCTGTTCGGCAGTACGACTGACGCGAGCGTGCTGCAGCTGAAACTCCACTATGGCCTGCTGCTGCTCGCACAGTCTCTCCAGCATGTGCAAGGTGGAGTTCCACCGGGTGGGCACGTCGCATATGAGGCGGTGAGCGGGAAGGCCGAAGTTCCGCTGTAGCGCAGACAGGCGAGCAGCGGCAGGATGAGAACGGCGGAAGCGCGCACAGACGGCCCGCACTTTATGCAGCAGCTCTGACATGTTGGGGTAGTGGTGAATGAACCTCTGCACCACCAAGTTCAGCACATGCGCCAGGCAAGGGATGTGCGTCAAACCGGCTAGTCCCAGAGCTGCCACGAGATTTCGCCCATTATCGCATACCACCAGGCCTGGCTTGAGGCCCACCAGCAGAAACCACTCGTCGGTCTGTTGTTCAATACCCCGCCACAACTCCTTTGCGCTGTGGGGCCTGTCCCCCAAACATATGAGTTTCAGAATGGCCTGCTGACGTTTACCCCGGGCTGTGCTGAAGTTGGTGGTGAAGGTGTGTGGCTGACCGGATGAGCTGGTGGAAGCAGTGGAGGAGGAAGCCGAGTAGGAGGAGGAGGCTACAGGAGGCAGATAATGATGCCCTGCGATCCTAGGGGGCGGAAGGACGTGCGCCAGGGAACTGTCCGCCGGGGGCCCAGCCGCCACTACATTCATCCAGTGTGCAGTTAGTGAGATATAGCATCCCTGGCCGTGCTTACTGGTCCACGTATCTGTGGTTAGGTGGACCTTGCCACAAATGGCGTTGCGCAGTGCACACTTGATTTTATCGGACACTTGCATGTGCAGGGAAGGCACGGCTGTCTTGGAGAAGTAGTGGCGGCTGGGAACCACATACTGCGGGACAGCCATGGCCATCAGCTGTTTGAAGCTGTCTGTGTCCACCAGCCGGAATGACAGCATTTCAAAGGCCAGCAGTTTAGAAATGCTGGCGTTCAGGCCAAGGGCTCGAGGGTGACTCGGGGGGAATTTGCGCTTCCTCTCTAAGGTTTGAGATATTGAGAGCTGAACGCTGCTGTGTGATATAGTGGAGACGCTAGTTGACGGTGGCGGTGGTGGTGGTGTCGGTGGCACATCCTCTGTTTGCTGCTCGGCAGGTGGCAACATTCCTCTCGAGGCGGAAGCCGAGGCAGCAGCGGTAGAGGGAGCAGGGGGAGCCTCAGCGAGTGCCTGGTTTTTAAGGTGTGTACCCCACTGCAGTTCATGCTTTGCATGTAGATGCCTGGTCATGCAGGTTGTGCTGAGGTTCAGAACGTTAATGCCTCGCCTCAGGCTCTGATGGCAGAGCGTGCAAGTCACTCGGGTCTTGTCGGTAGGACATTGTTTAAAGAAGTGCCATGCCAGGGAACTCTTTGAAGCTGCCTTTGTGGGGCTGGGTCCCTGTTGGCGATGTCCAGTAGCAGGCGAACTCTGGGGGCGGCGGCTCGTCTGCTTTGGCCCCCTGCTCCCTCTTTGGCTTCGCTGTTGTCTCGGTCTCACCACTACCTCTTCCTCTGAACTGTGAAAGTCATCGCCACGACCTTCAGTCCATGTGGGGTCTAAGACCTCATCGTCCTCTGCATCGTCTTCCACCCAGTCTCCCTCCCTGACCTCCTCCTGTTCAGTCTGCACACTGCAAAAAGACGCGGCAGTGGGCACCTGTGTTTCGTCATCATCAGAGAGTCGGTGACTCTGCTGTGGTGGTATTCCCATGTCCTCTTCATCTGGAGACATAAGTGGTTGTGCGTCAGTGCATGGTATGTCTTCCTCCACTGGGGAAGGGCTAGGTGGACGCCCCTGGGAAACCCTGGAAGCAGAGTCTTCAAACAGAAGAAGAGACTGCTGCATAACTTGTGGCTCAGACCGTTTCCCTGATATGCTTGGGGGTGATGTGACAGACTGATGGGCTTGGTTTTCAGGTGCCACCTGTGCGCTTTCCGCAGAAGACTGGGTGGAAGACCATGTGGTGAACGTGCTGGAAGCACTGTCGGCCACCCAATCGATTAATGCCTGTACCTGCTCAGGCCTTACCATCCTAAGAGCGTCATTGGGCCCCACGAGATATTGCGGTACATTCTGCCGGCTAGTTGAGGGAGTTCGTTCCCTACTGTGTGCGCCTGGGGCCGAACGGCCACGTCCTCTACCAGCAACAGAGGCTCCACGGACACCACCACGACCGCGTCCTCGTCCCTTAATAGTATTTTTCTTCATTGTTGCGATTCAACTCGCACCACAATGAAATATATTATTTTTTATAAGCAAAATCCCCTCACTGGAATACTTTCAGTCTTTTGACTGTATGGATTACAGATGGAATGACTGTTATATGTGAGTACCGCTTTCTTTGACAGATTCTAGTATGGGTACATATATGTTTTCCCAACCCCAGCACATTAGTTTGCTATTTCCAGATGTATGAAACGCAGGCCTAACTGTATCTAGTATATTGAACGCCAGATAAACTAAGTTGGCCTTTTTTAAATAAAAAAAATTCCCTCACTGGAATACTTTCAGTCTTTTGACTGTATGGATTACAGATGGAATGACTGTTATATGTGAGTACCGCTTTCTTTGACAGATTCTAGTATGGGTACATATATGTTTTCCCAACCCCAGCACATTAGTTTGCTAATTCCAGATGTATGAAACGCAGGCCTAACTGTATCTAGTATATTGAACGCCAGATAAACTAACTTGGCCTTTTTTAAATAAAAAAAATCCCCTCACTGGAATACTTTCAGTCTTTTGACTGTATGGATTACAGATGGAATGACTGTTATATGTGAGTACCGCTTTCTTTGACAGATTCTAGTATGGGTACATATATGTTTTCCCAACCCCAGCACATTAGTTTGCTAATTCCAGATGTATGAAACGCAGGCCTAACTGTATCTAGTATATTGAACGCCAGATAAACTAACTTGGCCTTTTTTAAATAAAAAAAAAATTCCCTCACTGGAATACTTTCAGTCTTTGGACTGTATGGATTACAGATGGAATGACTGTTATATGTGAGTACCGCTTTCTTTGACAGATTCTAGTATGGGTACATATATGTTTTCCCAACCCCAGCACATTAGTTTGCTAATTCCAGATGTATGAAACGCAGGCCTAACTGTATCTAGTATATTGAACGCCAGATAAACTAACTTGGCCTTTTTTAAATAAAAAAAATTCCCTCACTGGAATACTTTCAGTCTTTTGACTGTATGGATTACAGATGGAATGACTGTTATATGTGAGTACCGCTTTCTTTGACAGATTCTAGTATGGGTACATATATGTTTTCCCAACCCCAGCACATTAGTTTGCTAATTCCAGATGTATGAAACGCAGGCCTAACTGTATCTAGTATATTGAACGCCAGATAAACTAACTTGGCCTTTTTTAAATAAAAAAAATTCCCTCACTGTAATACTTTCAGTCTTTTGACTGTATGGATTACAGATGGAATGACTGTTATATGTGAGTACCGCTTTCTTTGACAGATTCTAGTATGGGTACATATATGTTTTCCCAACCCCAGCACATTAGTTTGCTAATTCCAGATGTATGAAACGCAGGCCTAACTGTATCTAGTATATTGAACGCCAGATAAACTAACTTGGCCTTTTTTAAATAAAAAAAATTCCCTCACTGGAATACTTTCAGTCTTTTGACTGTATGGATTACAGATGGAATGACTGTTATATGTGAGTACCGCTTTCTTTGACAGATTCTAGTATGGGTACATATATGTTTTCCCAACCCCAGCACATTAGTTTGCTAATTCCAGATGTATGAAACGCAGGCCTAACTGTATCTAGTATATTGAACGCCAGATAAACTAACTTGGCCTTTTTTAAATAAAAAAAAAATTCCCTCACTGGAATACTTTCAGTCTTTTGACTGTATGGATTACAGATGGAATGACTGTTATATGTGAGTACCGCTTTCTTTGACAGATTCTAGTATGGGTACATATATGTTTTCCCAACCCCAGCACATTAGTTTGCTAATTCCAGATGTATGAAACGCAGGCCTAACTGTATCTAGTATATTGAACGCCAGATAAACTAACTTGGCCTTTTTTAAATAAAAAAAATTCCCTCACTGGAATACTTTCAGTCTTTTGACTGTATAGATTACAGATGGAATGACTGTTATACAGTGGCGGAAATAATTATTTGACCCCTCACTGATTTTGTAAGTTTGTCCAATGACAAAGAAATGAAAAGTCTCAGAACAGTATCATTTCAATGGTAGGTTTATTGTAACAGTGGCAGATAGCACATCAAAAGGAAAATCGAAAAAATAACTTTAAATAAAAGATAGCAACTGATTTGCATTTCATTGAGTGAAATAAGTATTTGAACCCTCTAACAAAAAAAGACTTAATACTTGGTGGAAAAACCCTTGTTTGCAAGCACAGAGGTCAAACGTTTCTTGTAATTGATGACCAAGTTTGCGCACATTTTATGTGCAGATCATCTCTAAATCCCTAAGGTTTCGAGGCTGTCTCTGTGCAACTCTGAGCTTGAGCTCCCTCCATAGGTTTTCGATTGGATTAAGGTCCGGAGACTGACTAGGCCACTCCATGACCTTAATGTGCTTCTTCTTGAGCCACTCCTTTGTTGCCTTTGCTGTATGTTTTGGGTCATTGTCGTGCTGGAACACCCATCCACGACCCATTTTCAGTTTCCTGGCAGAGGGAAGGAGGTTGTCGCTCAGGATTTCACGATACATGGCTCCGTCCATTTTCCCGTTTATGCGAATAAGTTGTCCTGTGCCCTTAGCAGAAAAACACCCCCAAAGCAAAATGTTTCCACCCCCATGCTTGACGGTGGGGACGGTGTTTTGGGGGTCATAGGCAGCATTTTTCTTCCTCCAAACACAGCGAGTTGAGTTAATGCCAAAGAGCTCTATTTTGGTCTCATCAGACCACAGCACCTTCTCCCAGTCACTCTCTGAATCATTCAGGTGTTTATTGGCAAACTTCAGACGGGCCTGTACATGTGCCTTCCTGAGCAGGGGGACCTTGCGAGCCCTGCAGGATTTTAATCCATTGCGGTGTAATGTGTTTCCAATGGTTTTCTTGGTGACTGTGGTCCCTGCTAATTTGAGGTCATTAACTAACTCCTCCCGTGTAGTTCTAGGATGCTTTTTCACCTTTCTCAGAACCATTGACACCCCACAAGGTGAGATCTTGCGTGGAGCCCCAGAGCGAGGTCGATTGATGGTCATTTTGTGCTCCTTCCATTTTCGAACAATCGCACCAACAGTTGTCACCTTCTCTCCCAGCTTCTTGCTAATGGTTTTGTAGCCCATTCCAGCCTTGTGCAGGTCTACAATTTTGTCTCTGACATCCTTGGACAGCTCTTTGGTCTTTCCCATGTTGGAGAGTTTGGAGTCTGCTTGATTGATTGATTCTGTGGACAGGTGTCTTTTATACAGGTGACTAGTTAAGACAGGTGTCCTTAATGAGGGTGACTAATTGAGTAGAAGTGTCTAACCACTCTGTGGGAGCCAGAACTCTTAATGGTTGGTAGGGGTTCAAATACTTATTTCACTCAATGAAATGCAAATCAGTTGCTATCTTTTATTTAAAGTTATTTTTTCGATTTTCCTTTTGATGTGCTATCTGCCACTGTTACAATAAACCTACCATTGAAATGATACTGTTCTGAGACTTTTCATTTCTTTGTCATTGGACAAACTTACAAAATCAGTGAGGGGTCAAATAATTATTTCCGCCACTGTATGTGAGTACCGCTTTCTTTGACAGATTCTAGTATGGGTACATATATGTTTTCCCAACCCCAGCACATTAGTTTGCTAATTCCAGATGTATGAAACGCAGGCCTAACTGTATCTAGTATATTGAACGCCAGATAAACTAACTTGGCCTTTTTTAAATAAAAAAAATTCCCTCACTGGAATACTTTCAGTCTTTTGACTGTATGGATTACAGATGGAATGACTGTTATATGTGAGTACCGCTTTCTTTGACAGATTCTAGTATGGGTACATATATGTTTTCCCAACCCCAGCACATTAGTTTGCTAATTCCAGATGTATGAAACGCAGGCCTAACTGTATCTAGTATATTGAACGCCAGATAAACTAACTTGGCCTTTTTTAAATAAAAAAAAAATTCCCTCACTGGAATACTTTATGGCTTTTCACTGTATGGATTACAGGTGGACTGGTATTAGTAGGGGTGACACAAGCACACCCAAGTCCCTGATGTAGGATTTCTATGGCACAGACCACTATTACAAGTGATTAATGGACGTTGGGAGAGATTGTGCTGCAGCACTAGTCCCAAGATGGCCGCCGCCTATCAGCCCAGTAACATGTGCCACAAAATGGTCTGCACAACCTTTAAAAAAAATAGCTTTGGACTGTGCTGCTAAATCGCTATTGGTCTGAATCCCAGGTGTAGATGTCTGACTTGTTTGGAGCTTTGGAATGCACACTGTGGCAGCTTCTGCTGCAGCACTACAAGTCGCAAAATGGCGGCCGGCGGTCAGCCCAGGTACATGTGGATGGAAAAATCACTCTGGCCACTCTAAAAATAGCCAATCCCTATCAAAAAAGCAGCTCAGCTGCAGTTGTTCAGATGAATCACAGGTGGAGGAGAGAAATTTGCTTCCAGTTATTCAATTATCCCTGCCTATTCTCGCCCTAGCATCAGCTGCGTCTATCCCTGTTCTATTCACATCGGGAGTGAGCACGTCCCGACGTGCGCACAAGCTTATAAAGAGGCTGAGTCACATGCTGCACTTGGCCAATCACAGCCTTGCCAATAGTAGGCATGGCTGCGATGGCATCTTAGGGCAAGTAGTATGATGCATGTTGATTGGCTGCTTTGCAGCCTTTCAAAATGCGCCAAAATACATGCCGAACGACGAACCCGAACCCGAACTTTTACGAAAAAGTTCGGGTTCGGGTCCGTGTCACGAACACCCCAAAATTCGGTACGGACCCGAACTATGCTCGAACTGTTCGCTCAACACTACTCCCTACCTTATAATTAAACCTGATCTGAGCGCCATTTTACATTCAGTCTTTTGCCAGTGTAGGGAGAGGTTGCTGTGTGGAGGTGTGACTTACTGAGGGGTGTGATATACTTATAATATACTTTCTAACATAGATAGTATATTATAGTGCAATTGTATTGTGCAGCAGTTGTGTGCAGTTCTGCTGCGATACCGCAGCTATACAGAGGGACAAACGCTATTGGAACAAATAATTTCTACTGGTGTGATTTACCAGTTGCCCCCCAAAAAAACTGATTGAAGCAGGGGTGTTCTATGCCAATAATATACGTTCTATATAGTGCATTTGGGTAGTGCAGCATTTGTTTGCGGTTTTGCTGCGATACCGCAGCTATACAGAGGGACAAACGCTATTGGAACAAATAATTTCTACTGGTGTGATTTACCAGTTGCCCCCCAAAAAAACTGATTGAAGCAGGGGTGTTCTATGCCAATAATATACGTTCTATATAGTGCATTTGGGTAGTGCAGCATTTGTTTGCGGTTTTGCTGCGTTACCGCATCTACACAGAGTGAAAAACACTATTGGAACCAATAATTTCTACTGGTGTGATTTACCAGTTGCCCCCCAAAAAAACTGATTGAGGCAGGGGTGTGATATACTTCCACAAATACTGCTCTTCTATAGGGACTTTTGTCACAGGGTCATTTTGAAAATGACAGGCAGAGGAAGAGGCAGGCCATTCCGCAGGGGTTGTAGTGGTCGTGCAGGTGCACCAGGCCTGAGCCTAAGTGGGAAGTTGCAGAAGGTGCATGCGATTACGTCAAAGAACGCACCAGACTTGGTTGAGTGGCTCACTCAGCCTTCCGCTTCTGCACCCTCCTCATCCTCTATCTGCACCCTCTTCACTCTCTGCTGTGTCCACCCCCAAAGACACCACCACCATATCCAGGGCCGGCTCCAGGATCATGTTGGCCCTTTGGCGATAAAGTCTCAGTGGACCCCCTTACACAGTGGTAACTCTCTGAGTACAGATAATATGGTAGATATCACCTGCAGTCCTATGTAACAGCATACATAACACAGTCATGGCTATCTGAGTACAGAAAATTTAGTAGTGTTACCTGCAGTCCTATGTAAAACCACAGATAACACTAGTGCTGATAATGTGATACTGTTACCTGTAGTCCTATGTAAACCACAGATAACACTAGTGTAGATCATGTAGTAGTGTTACCTGCGTCCTTAGTGTGCCTACCTGTGCCTCTACCACGGACTCCATGCTGGCGGTGCTGCCTCCTCTTCCATCTTCATCTTGCCCCGCACAGAATGTCCTGATGCAGCTGTGTCAAGACAAAGTGAACACTGTGGGCATGGTGATGGTGACACGCACACACACACGGGGACAGACACGCACACACACACGGGGACAGACACGCACACACACACAGGGACAGACACGCACACACACACGGGGACAGACACGCACACACACACGGGGACAGACACGCACACACACACACACACGGGGACAGACACGCACACACACGGGGACCGACACGCACACACATACACACGGAGACCGACACGCAAACACACACACGGGGACAGACACGCACACACACGGGGACAGACACGCACACACACACAAGGGGACACAAGGTGACAGACACGCACACACACACAAGGGGACAGACACGCACACACACACAGGGACAGACACGCACACACACACGGGGACAGACACGCACACACACACGGGGACAGACACGCACACACAGACACCGGGACAGACACGCACGCACAGACACGGGGACAGACACGCACACACACGGGGACAGACACGCACACACACGGGGACAGACACACAAACACACACACGGGGACAGACACGCACACACACACACAAGGGGACACAAGGTGACAGACACGCACACACACACAAGGGGACAGACACGCACACACACACAGGGACAGACACGCACACACACACGGGGACAGACACGCACACACACACGGGGACAGACACGCACACACAGACACCGGGACAGACACGCACGCACAGACACGGGGACAGACACGCACACACACGGGGACAGACACACAAACACACACACAGGGACAGACACACACACATACACACGGGGACAGACACACACACATACACACGGGGACAGACACACACACGGGGACAGACACACACACCCATGGGGACAGACAACTGTGCGATCATCAACCAACTTCTATCTAATGTGTGGCCACCTTAAGGGGGCATTAAAAGGGAATTCCACCTTAAGTTATGCTCCAACCTTTTGTTACCCCCACTGATTCCCAGTACTGAGGGGACATGGACTGAGGTTTAAAAGGGAATTATCAACATGTACCACAAGGTGGTCTAAACCGTAACCCATTAGGCACTGGCTAGACTGTGGGAAGGAGTCTAAGCAATGCCTCAGGCCTCATGCACACTGCCGTTATGCATCCATTCCATGCATTGGGGACCACAATTTGTGGTCCCCAATGCACTGGCAACGTCCGTGCGGCGGCCGGGACAGATTGAGACCCATTTTTTGCGGTGTTGAGGCACGGACGGAAACACCACGGAAGCACTCCGTAGTGCTTCCCATTGAGCGATTGCGGACCCATTCAAGTGAATAGGTCCGCATCCGTGATGCCCACGCCCGGTGTGCATGAGGCCATAGACACAGAAAGAGGAACACACACAGGGACAGACAGACACACACATCATGGCCCTCAGAATACACCCAGATCTGTATGATAAACCCCTTTAATTGCACCAGATTCCACGCCACTTGAACCCCACTGCCCCTGAGTGCTCCACCTGCCCCCTCATATATGAGCTCCATATGCTTCCCCTCACGAAGTTCTGGTACTCCAGCAGCACATCCTACCACACACAGCCCCTTCTCCTTCCACAAGCTGCTGCTGCTGTCAGGGTTTGTCATGTGACCATGAAGGAGCATGTGACCAGTGATGTCACAGAACTCCTTCTAACAATTACATTCTAGCATAGGATCGATTATCTACCGAAACAACTCCATCTACCCTGTTCTTAGTTCTGGTGCCGCTTACCCCAGCAGTGCACATGGCGAAAATTGTCTGCATTGCTGGGGTAAGCTGCCCTAGAATTCAAAACAGGCAGGACACAGCTGCAAAAGTGAGCGGGCACAGTGGGCCCCCCCAGGAGCAGGGAATAGGGGGCCCCGGCACTTGCCCGGGTATGCCGGGTGGTGGCGCCGGCCCTGACCATATCCCCTCCGCTCCAGTCAGAGGAATTATTTTCCCATACATTCCAAGACCTTACCGATGCGCAGCCATTCTTGGCATCGGATCAGGAAGAGGAGGTATCAGCGGTCGCCACCCAGCAGTTTGACGGCAGTACCCAGATCAGCCCAAGGAGGGTGGTCCCCACTGTTGCTGCCTACTCCGAGATCTCTAATGTCAGTGGTGGTGAAGGTGACGAATCTGGAGTTCAGAGGGAGAGACGGAGCAGCAGATAGGGAGGAGAAGCAGGCAGAACTTACAGTGCACAGGAGGCAAAAAGCAGACATGCTAATGTATCTGGAACGAAACATCCAGCATGCACGGTCACATCTGGTGCTCCCAGGATGCTGGCACATGGCTTCGCAGTGTGGGCTTTTTTTAATGTGTCCGCTGTTGACACTAGTGTTGCCATCTGCAGCCTGTGCTGTCAACCCATAAGTCGCAGTAAGCCCAACACTCACCTAGGGACGACCGCCTTAAGAAGGCACCTGGCCTCCCATCACCGAGCCCAGTGGGAGAAACACCGTAAGAACCCACAAAGCCACACTCCCGGCACTCACCATCCTGCCTCTTCTCCTTCTCCTATCTCCTCCCAGTTTTCTTCCACTCCACCTTCCACAGTGCCGTCGTTGCGTTCATCTGGCAAAAGGCAGGCTTGCTTGCCCCAAATGTTTGAGCGAAAAAAGATGATGATGCCGGATAACCTTCTTGCCTAATGGCTGACCGCTGGCTTGTCAGAACTGTTAGCCTGCCAACTACTGCTATATAAACTGGTGGCCTTTAGAAAATTTGTGGCCATTGGAACACCACAATGGAAGGTTCCCGGAAGGAAATATTTCTCCCAGAAGGGCATCCCAGAGCTATATGGCCACGTTCAGCGGCAAGTGAATGTATCTCTGGCAGACAGTGTGTCGGTGACAAGATACATCTGACTAGTGATGAGCGGCAGGGGCAATATTCGAATTCGCAATATTTCACAAATATTTGGGCGAATATTCGCCATATATTCGAGAATTCGCAAATTCATGATCTCCAGGCATTATTTTCTTGATTTTCTTGAAGTGCCGATATTTGCTATTAAAATTTGCAATTCGAATATTCGTGATCAACACTACATCTGACCACAGACACGTGGTCTAGGAAACACGGGCAGGGAAGGTACATAACTTTTACTGCACACTGGGTGAACCTTCTGACGCCCGTCAAGCATGCAACCCGTGGCACCCGTGTAGATTTGGTGTTACCGCCATGGATTGCATGCAGGCCTTCCTCTTCTTCTCCTCCTCCTAGTTTATCCTCCCTCTCCTCCTCGGCTGACTCCTCCTTTTCCGATGCGCCCCCCAAGATCCCCAGAACTTATTTGACGTGCCAGGTGAGACTTTGCCATGCTATGCTGTAGCTGTTGTGCCTGGAAGCCAAGAGCCACACCGGTCCTGCACTCCTTTCAGCTTTGCGGTCACAGGCAGATCAGTGGCTAACCCCGCTCAATTTGACAGTTGGTAAAGTGGTGTGCGAGAACGGTGTCAATCTGCTCAGTGCGCAGAAACAGAGAAAAATGACACACGTGACGTTCATGGCACACGTCCTGAACTTAATCGTGCAGCAATTCGTTGCCAAATACCCCAGGGTCCAGGACGTCTTGCGGCAGGCCAGGAAAATCTCTGGCCATTTTAGAAGATCTTATTAGGCCATGGCTCGCCTTGCTGACATTCAGCTGCAACACCACCTGCCCTTCAGAAGTCTGATTTGTGACTGCCCGACTTGATGGAACTCAACCTTGTATATGCTTGATAGGCTGCTCCAGCAGAAACATGCAGTTAATGACTACCTGTACGAACTCTGCAGCAGGACAGGTTCTGGGAGCTTGTTTTTCTTTTCACCACGCCAGTGGCTGCTCATGCGCGACGCATGCAGTCTTCTGCGGTTATTTGATGAGATCACCAAACTGGTCAGTTGCAGCCAGTGCGCCATCAGTGACCTCGTACCTTACAACTTCTTTCTGGAGCGTGCATTGTGTTGTGTCATTGATCAAGCCATCGAGGAGCAGAAAGTTGAGGAAGTAGCAATGCTGGATGAATTCCCAGGGGGGAGCTACTCCATCTGAGACAAGTCAACAACAGGAGTCTGAAGAGGAGTCAGAGGAGGATGGTGCCGGGGCGGAGTAGGAGCAAGAAGAGCATGTTTTAAACGTTTCTGGGATCCCTGATGTTGTTCGTGGATGGGGGAGAAGAACAAGGACGATATTATCCTGGATGATAAGCAGGAGCCAGGCCACTCCACCGCTTCCAGTTTAGTGCAAATGGGGGCCTTCATGCTCCAGTGTATGAAGAGGGACCCCCGTATAAAAAGCATAAAGGGCAAGGACCAAACACAAAATGGCGGAAATGTTACCACCATCACAGAAGGCTGTCAGAATGCAGCACTTCCAGGCCTTGCTTCGAGAAATGCTGCATTCTGCTTTTGCGGTCACAGGCAGAGGAATTTTCATCTACAGAGAAAGAGTTGGGAGTACCATTTAATACAGCGCATGCAAGAAGAGGGCGGTTTGAAGATGTGTGTGTCTCTTCGGATATGAGATCATTCTTGCAGACAACCCATCGACAGCCGTCCTCCAGATCCAGCTGCATGGAACACCTAGACCGACAGGTGTCTGACTACATCGGGTTAACGGCCGATGTGGACGCTCTGAGAAGCGATGAACCTGTCGCCAGAGCTTGCACAATTTGCCATGGAACAGTTGGCTTGCCCCTCGTCCAGTGTCCTGTCCAAAATGACGTTCAGCGCAGCAGGGAGGATCGTGACCGATAAGCACACTCACCTAGCTCACGACAGTGTGGACTACCTCACATTTCTAAAAATGAATGAGGCATGGATCTCGGAGGAATTCAACACATGTGACAAGTTGACCATGTTTGATTGAAATTCCTCATGACAGCCTACAAATATCCGCCACCACCCAGAACAAATCATGGTCCCTGTCTTAGGTAAATACAGCAGCATAAAAGCCTTTTATGTCTGTTGAATGCCTAATGATTAGGGCCTGTACTGGCCGACAGTTACATATTTATCCTGTGACCACCTAATGTACCTCCAGCCGCAGAATCCAAAGTTCTCTGCTGTTAGGTGAATGCCTATTGGCAAATTTTTGGGGCCTGTAATGGCCAACAGTTACATTTTTATCCTGTTCTCACAACAATACTTAGTACACCAATCACTAATATCTCATGAGACCTTATAAAATGTGAAGTTTTGTGTACCGCGAAAAAATAAATCGCATCATTAGGGATTTTCGCAATGGCGCTTTTTTTAAACACTCGATCTGCATATACAGCGATTGTTATAACATGCATGTGAAATGTAATAAAATACACTGCTTTAATGTCAAATTACTTACAGTGATCAGAAATTCTTCCTCAACGTCGTGAAAATTGTTGCCAACCATCTTTTCTGATCGCATCCAACTTCGGTCTGGTGGAAACCCAGTTGATGTAGTAGGCCACGCATATTTTGCACTTGCGCATAGGCGAAAATTACATCGCCGATATTTCGCATTGAAAAAAATATTGACTGGAGATCGCAAATTCGAATAATACATCTGGTATGTCACTGTCCATGTTGTGGGACTATTTGTGCACTTCTAGTAAGTATTTGGTGGCTGCAAATATGACCTGAAGGCATTCCAGGTTCGCCTGTCTTTAAAGTGAATGGGGCCCGCCGCGAACTTGCGGTTCGCATTCGCGCGATCGCGTTCGCGAACCATCCCGGCCGATGTTCGTCCATCACTAATGACTATGTACTAATCGGTCCCTAAGGGGCCTACCTCTCCTATATGTAATCAGTGGTCTAGGAGGGACACAATCCCTTACGTCTCGGTCTGACAACAAAATACCCCAGTATCTTCTCAAAATGCACAGTATTTTTTGATTCTGGGCATCAAAAGTGCTGACAATCCTCATTGTGTTTTCCCTGGCTGAGGAATCTGTATGTGGGATAAGTAGAGATTGCCTGTCTCTTTGAAGAGAATGCTGAAACGCATCCCTAAGAACTTCAGTCGGGTATCCTCTTTGGATAAACCTATCCCGCATATCTCTTGCCTGAGTACGAAAAGATTCATTGGATGAGCATTTTCTCTGAGTTCTCAAATATTGTCCCTTGGGGATGGCTCTTTTTATCTAGTTGCCCACATGTATAATGTGCTTTTTCCATCACACCATCATCTATATGTTTCAGTAGTTTAGGTTCATCTTCCTTTGCTGCTGGCTTATTCCCCTGATGAACCACATAGACACCGCTACCTGGGGAAACGCTTCGGGAAGGGAAGAGTTCAGCAGAGACAACCAGGGTGCTTCACGATTTAGCCACCGATAAATGGGGTCGCCCCTTTCGGGGCGGGTGCTCCGCTTTTAGGCAGGGAGAGCGTTAGGGTCACCCTAGGGATAGAAGATCTTCCCCACCCCCTCTTATCGGCTGTTACCCCTGAAGACTGGCTGGGCTTAAGCAAATTGTATCAAGTAACCGTGAGTTACAAATCACAACTAACGGTGTTGCTCTGCATTGTTACGAGTATCTTATATGCTGGTGTTGTCGCTTTATTGTCATGCTGATCTGTGGTTATAAACATGCACCATATTAATATATATCTCAGTGCGGGCATGAGTAAATTAATTTATATTATCTATGTACAATTGATTTTGGGGTTTTGTTTTATTCCTAAACGTATTTAGTAAAAGTTACATTTTAGGGGTAATTTTTTTCTGTAGCACTTCTTTTACAGCGTCATCAGCTGATATAGATGTCTACAGAACCTGTTCTAGTAAATGCTTATTCAAGCAGAGCCCCCCCCCCCAACAGAGTGGAGTGGGTGTCAGCAGTAAGTTTGTGTTGACGACACTGATTATTTTGCCTTTCCTCTGATCCGTCAGAATAATAACCCCCAAAAAATTGATCCTGTCTGTGGAGCATCTGCATTCACTCGGTCAGGAATTGGTCAACAATCCATGAGTATTGCTAAGACAAAAAAACAGGAGTGGATCCTAAACACCGGCTCTGATGATACACTACAGGATGGGCAGGACAGCTTTTTAGGGCAAACTCTGCCAGTTGCGGCCACAAATCCAGTTTGGCTGCCCAGTAGTCCAGCGGATCTTGAATGTGGGGTGACAGGGTGCTGTCCAAGTATGCCACCACCTGCTGGTTCAGGTTCTGCTCCAGGTCCAGCTGCTGCTAGTGAGTAGTTTCTTCACTAGGCGGGTGAAGAAAGCAGCTTATCAGCGGCTCTCGACTCAAGTTGCTGCTGATGGAGATGGAACTGCTCCTACCTCCCCACACGCAGCCATGGCAGAGGAGTGTGAGCGCAGAGGGACCCCCAGTCAGACCTGTGAGAGGATGGATGATGGCTCAGATAGGTAGCAAACTGACTAAATAGGGTGTCTCTATAGTAGTTCAGTTTGTCCTCCCTCTCAGTGGGTGTAAAAATGGCCCCCATTTTGGACCGGTAGAGAGGGTCCAACAGGTGGAGAGCCCGAAGTCATCCCTCTGCCGAATGATGACAATTCGGCTGTCACTACACAAGCAAATGAGCATGCATCAGGCCATTTGTGCAAGTGACTCGGAGGGACTCCCTGCCTCCATCTCCACTTCATACTGCCACGGTGTGTCTGGGTCCTCTGCCTCTTCTTCCTCATCGCCCTGAGGCTCCTCTGGCTGCTCCTGCTCCTCCTCCTTCACATTGCTTGTGCTCATATGTCCTCCTCCTTCTCCTCCAGTTCAGACCCCACAGGGCTCATCTAGCTGTGAGATCTAGGCGCCTTGTCTCCAGTCCTCTGACCAGCCAGATTTACCAGCATCTGTTCCAGGACATGAAGCAGTGGAATGATGTTGTTCATCCCGTAGTCTTGGCGACTGACAAATAACGTGGCCTCCTTAAAGGGCCTAAGCAAACGGCAGGTGTCACGCATGAGCTGCAACTGGCTGACATCGAAGTTACACAGGGGAGTACTCCTGTCCGCTTGGATCATCAAGAAATTGTTTATGGCCTTTCTCTGTTCGTACAAAAGGTCCAACATATGGAGGGTGGAATTCCAATGGGTGGAAACGTTGCATATCAGCCTATGTTGGGGGATGCTTTTCTCACGCTGCAGCTCTAGGAGGGTGTGCTTTGCGGTTAACGAGTGGCTGAAATGCATGTAAAGTTTCCTGGCCATTTTTAGCATGTCTTGCAGATGGGTGGAAGACTACAGGGACTGCTTGACAACCAGATTGAACACATGTGCCATGCAAGATGCATGGCTCAGCCCTCCTTGATGCAGTGCAGACACCATGTTCTTCCCATTGTTGATCACAATGGTTCCAATTTTGTGTTGTCGAGGAGAAAGCCAGGATTTGATTTCTTGATGAAGGACACAGAGAAGTTCCTCCCCTGAGTGACTCTGTTTGCCCAGGCAAACGAGGTGCAGAACAGCATGAAACCGCCATGCCCTGCACATGTGGTATGCTGGAGGGGCACTGTAAATTGTCCCTGCAGTGGAGGCTGAGGACACGGTGGAGGATGAGGAGGCAGAGGCAGACATTGTTGCAGGACCAACGGCGTAAGAACGTGGAGGCAGAAGCGGCATCACCTGGCCAAGTTGGTGGTGTGGCTGTGCAGGAGCCACATTCACCCAGTGGGCCGTAAAGGACATGTATTGTCCCTGACCGTAGTTACAGCTCCACATGTCAGCGTTGCCGTGCACTTTGGCAGACACCGACAGGCCCAAGGACTGTCCCACCTTCTGTTTGGCAAAGAAATGACAGCTTGGGACTCTCCACCTCGGCTCGGCACAAGCCATCAATTCTCTGAAAGGTGCAGAGTCCACCACTTGGAAAGAGAGGGACTGCAGCGCCAGCAACTTGGCCAGGAGCACATTCAGCTTCTGCGCTGTTGGATGAGTGCACGCATACTGTTGTCTCTTGGCAATTGCTTTATTGATCGATTGCTGACGGAATGACTGATGAAGAATAGTAGGAGGAGCAGGAGCATCAGGACCAGCAGATGATGGGAAAGACAGATGTAACATCCCAGAGTTATGTTACTAAACTCTTTTTCCCCGCTACTATTTGTTGGTAACTAGAGTTGAGCGAACACCTGGATGTTCGGGTTCGAGAAGTTCGGCCGAACTTCCCGGAAATGTTCGGGTTCGGGATCTGAACCCGATCCGAACTTCGTCCCGAACCCGAAACCCCATTGAAGTCAATGGGGACCCGAACTTTTGGGCACTAAAAAGGCTGTAAAACAGCCCAGGAAAGAGCTAGAGGGCTGCAAAAGGCAGCAACATGTAGGTAAATCCCCTGCAAACAAATGTGGATAGGGAAATGAATTAAAATAAAAATAAAAAAAATAAAAATGAACCAATATCAATTGGACAGAGGTCCCATAGCAGAGAATCTGGCTTCACTTCAGCAGAGAATCAGTCTCTTCATGCCATAGCAAAGAATCTGGCTTCATGTCAGCAGAGAATCAGTCTCTTCATGCCATAGCAGAGAATCTGGCTTCATGTCAGCGCAGAATCAGTCTTCATGTCATAGCAGAGAATCAGGCTTCACGTCACCCACCACTGGAACAGGCCACTGTCACACATTTAGGCCCCGGCACCCAGGCAGAGGAGAGAGGTCCCGTAACAGAGAATCTGGCCTGATGTCAGCACAGAATCTGTCTTCATGTCATAGCAGAGAATCAGGCTTCACGTCACCCACCACTGGAACAGGCCACTGTCACACATTTAGGCCCCGGCACCCAGACAGAGGAGAGCGGTCCCGTAACAGAGAATCTGGCCTTATGTCAGCGCAGAATCTGTCTTCATGTCATAGCAGAGAATCAGGCTTCACGTCACCCACCACTGGAACAGGCCACTGTCACACATTTAGGCCCAGGCACCCAGGCAGAGGAGAGAGGTCCCGTAAAAGAGAATCTGGCCTTATGTCAGCGCAGAATCTGTATTCATGTCATAGCAGAGAATCAGGCTTCACGTCACCCACCACTGGAACAGGCCACTGTCACACATTTAGGCCCAGGCACCCAGGCAGAGGAGAGAGGTCCCGTAACAGAGAATCTGGCCTTATGTCAGCGCAGAATCTGTATTCATGTCATAGCAGAGAATCAGGCTTCACGTCACCCACCACTGGAACAGGCCACTGTCACACATTTAGGCCCCGGCTGTCACGGCGGACGTGCAGTTAAACAGATAACACACCAACCAGGCTCTGGGCGAGAGACGGGGGAAGGGTCACCTCCTAATTTATCCCTTACCTCTTTCCCTACAATGCTCAGCCCACAGACCAAATCTTGATGGTAGATTTGCTGTGTCCACCAGCCTATGCTAACAGAACCCTGAACTCCCTGAGATGGTGAAGTGGGGAGAAAGGAGCTGCCAGCTCGCACAGAACCTGGATGGGATAGATGACATAAACAACCAAACAAGAAAATACACTTATCTGCTGAGAGCAGGAACAAACAGCCAACCTTCCTTCCAAGACCACAATGAAGAGTATAATCCGCTCAGAGCACCTTAGCTGGAGACTATTTAAACTAATGACTCCACCCAGTGCACCTGATGCGAGGCGGATCCAGCACAGCATCAAAACAAATACTAGACTCGTTCTGCAATCCTGGCTGGCCTCCGCACATCGTCAGAGTGGGGCATGACAGTACCCCCCCCCCCCTCTACGGGTGACCTCCGGACACCCTGGGCCAACCTTATCCGGATGGGACCTATGAAAGGCCCTCACCAGACGGCTGGCGTTGACATCTGATGCCGGAACCCACATCCTCTCCTCAGGACCGTATCCCCTCCAGTGAACCAGGTACTGGAGGGAACCCCGCAGAACTCTTGAGTCGAGAATCCTGGAGATCTCAAACTCCAAGTTTCCCTCGACCAGAACAGGAGGAGGAGGCAATGGCGATGGTACCACCGGTTTAACATATTTTTTTAGTAAAGACTTGTGGAAGACATTGTGGATCCTCCAAGTCTGCGGCAGATCAAGTCGAAATGCCACAGGATTGATCACAGCAGAAATCTTATATGGACCAACAAATCTTGGACCCAGTTTCCAAGATGGCATTCTCAACTTGATATTCCTAGTGGACAACCACACCAAATCACCCACACACAGGTCCGGACCAGTTACACGTCTCCTGTCAGCCATTCGTTTATACCTCTCACCCATCCTCTCCAAATTCCCTTGAATCCCCCGCCAGATAGAGGATAAGGCAGAAGAGAATCTCTCCTCCTCTGGCATCCCGGAGGAACCAGACCCAGAAAAGGTACCAAACTGAGGATGGAAACCGTATGCGCCAAAAAATGGCGACTTACCTGTGGACTCCTGCCTACGGTTATTCAATGCAAATTCTGCTAATGGCAAGAATGAGGACCAGTCCTCCTGATTCTCAGCCACAAAGCACCTCAAGTAGGTCTCCAGGTTTTGATTAGTACGCTCCGTCTGACCATTCGACTGTGGATGAAAAGCCGACGAGAAAGAAAGTTGAATGCCAAGTCGAGAGCAGAACGCCCTCCAAAACCTGGAGACAAACTGCGTGCCCCTATCAGAGACAATATCAGAAGGAATACCGTGCAATTTAACAATATTATCCACAAAAATCTGTGCAAGAGTCTTAGCGTTAGGCAGACTTGTTAGTGGTAAAAAGTGAGCCATTTTACTAAAACGATCGACCACCACCAAGATCACTGTTCTCCCGGAGGAACTCGGTAGGTCCGTAATAAAGTCCATGGACAAATGTGTCCAAGGACGAGATGGAATAGACAATGGAAGAAGTGAACCAGGCGGTCGAGTATGAGCAACCTTAGACCGAGCGCAGGTTTCACAAGCTGCCACGTAATTCTCAATCCTCTTACGCAAACCTGGCCACCAGAACCTCCGGGACACCAGATCACAGGTGGACTTTCCACCAGGATGTCCAGCGAGAACAGTATCGTGATGTTCCTTGAACACCTTGTATCGTAGGCCCTCAGGAACAAACAACCTCCCTGGGGGACACGAACCAGGAGCCCCCTCCTGAGCTCCCAACACCTCGATCTCCAATTCAGGGTACAGAGCGGAGACCACCACTCCATCCGCCAAAATCGGCGCTGGATCTTCTGAATCACCTCCCCCAGGGAAGCTGCGAGACAAGGCATCTGCCTTGACGTTCTTGACCCCTGGGCGAAAGGTAACCACGAAATTGAACCTGGTAAAAAACAATGACCATCTGGCCTGTCTAGGGTTCAGACGCTTGGCA
Source organism: Bufo bufo (assembly GCF_905171765.1). Taxonomy (NCBI): domain Eukaryota; kingdom Metazoa; phylum Chordata; class Amphibia; order Anura; family Bufonidae; genus Bufo; species Bufo bufo. Next base: position 503,496,229 of record NC_053389.1, on the reverse strand, counting down.
GATTGCAGGTAATCCAAATTCTTATGGTCTGTATACACAGTAACTGGGTGAGAAGCCCCCTCTAACCAGTGACGCCATTCTTCAAAGGCCAACTTGATCGCCAACAACTCCCTATCTCCAACATCATAATTCCTCTCAGCGACCGAGAGCTTCCTGGAGAAGAAGGCACACGGGACCCACTTGCCAGGAGAAGGACCCTGCGAAAGCACCGCCCCAACCCCCACCTCTGATGCATCAACCTCGACCACGAATGGCTGAGATACATCCGGCTGCACCAGAATGGGAGCAGACGCAAAACGCTCCTTAATAGCCGAAAAGGCCTGCAATGCCTCATCCGACCAGACAGAGACATCAGCGCCCTTCTTGGTCATATCAGTAAGAGGTTTGACTTTCGTGGAATAATTCAAAATAAATTTTCTATAATAATTCGTAAACCCCAAAAATCGCATCAAAGCTTTCTGATTCTCCGGTCGGTCCCACTCCAGAACCGCCCGGACCTTTTCGGGGTCCATACGAAAACCGGAATCAGAAAGCATGTATCCCAAAAATGGAAGCTCTTGCACCGCAAACAAACATTTCTCCAATTTGGCGTATAACTTATTCTCCCGCAGGATCGTCAAAACCTGTCTCACATGATCCCGATGGGTCTTCAGATCAGGAGAATAAATTAAAATGTCATCAAGGTAGACTACTACGAACCTCCCCACCAAATGATGAAAAATATCATTGACGAATCGCTGAAATACCGCTGGCGCATTCGTCAACCCAAAAGGCATTACCAGGTTCTCAAAATGACCCTCGTGCGTATTGAAGGCCGTTTTCCACTCATCCCCCTCCTTGATCCTGATCAGATTGTATGCTCCTCTCAAATCTAACTTGGAGAACACCTTGGCTCCAACAATCTGATCAAAAAGATCAGAGATCAAAGGCAGGGGATATGGATCCCGGACTGTAATACGATTCAGCTCCCGGAAATCCAAACACGGTCTCAGTGATCCATCTTTCTTCTTCACGAAGAACAAACCTACAGCCACTGGAGACTTAGATGGTCTAATATGACCCTTTGCCAAACTCTCGGCGACATACTTTCGCATGACCTCTCTCTCGGGTTGAGAGAGGTTGTAGAGCCGAGACTTAGGCAACTTAGCCCCCGGAATGAGATTCACAGGACAATCATAGTCACGATGAGGGGCCAATTCCTGAGCCCCACCCTCCGCAAACACGTCCGAAAAATCTGAGAGATACTGAGGCAAGGCCGTAACGGACACTTCAGAAATAGATGTGACAAGACAATTATCCGAACAAAACTTGCTCCAACCAATGATTTGTCTCGCCTGCCAGTCTATAGTTGGGTTATGTTTAGACAACCATGGCAACCCCAAAACTATTGGAGCTGGCAAATCCTTCATGACGAAACAGGAAATAATCTCAGTATGTGAATCACCCACCCTTAAAGGAATATCATGAACAACGTGAGTAAGACTCCCTTGAGAAAGAGGGGAAGAATCAATGGCAAAAACACGAATCTCGTTCTCTAACGTGCAAATACTTAGTCCCAAACCCTGAAGAAACAGAAAGTCAATTAAATTTACCCCAGCACCACAATCAAGAAAAACATCAACAAACACATTTCGAGACTCTAGCGCCACCATAGCTGAAAGGAGAAAACGGGAACTGCAGGGAACTTGCACACCAGTCTGCTCCACCACACCATTCATACCACCAAGTGTGAGGGAGGTTTTTTTTTCTTTTTCTTTTTTCTTTATCACTCTCCCCTGTGGTTCAAAATACGGACAAGAAAAAACAAAATGACCCCTCTTTCCACAAAAGAAACATAAATTGTGCGCTTTACGAAAGTCTCTACTATCCGAATGGAAAGATATCTGACCTAACTGCATGGGTTCCTCTCCTAGGCCAGAATAACAAGCAATATCTCCATGGGCAGCTGGTGGAACAAAACTACACGCGGGAGGAATCCCCTGCACAGAGGGATCCTTACCCCTCTCTCTGATACGTCTATCCAAACGTATCGCCAAAGACATTGGCCCAGATTCAAGAAGCACTTGCGCGGGAACAAGTGTGATTTGCGCTGCGCAAGTACTGATTTGCTCCTATGCAAATTTGCGGCTGATTCTGTAAACCAGTTAAGCCTGAAATGCGGCCATTTTCCCGCGCACGCAGCCTAGCTGTTCCTGCGCAATTTTCGTGCAATTTTGCGCGGGGTGTAAGTTGCGCCTTCATGGAATTCCCTCAGCGAATATGCAAATTAGGTACTGCCGATGATTCAGAAACATGCGCGTGTGATGCGCATCTTGCGCTGGAAGCGTGCAAGCTTTTTTCCCTGGGCAAACTTGCTCCTGTTAAAAGCAGGGGCAAGTTAGCAAAAGATGGCCAAATGTCATCTGAAGGAGCGCGTAACTTCAGCAGCACCTAGACAGACGATCTGAACAAGCAGAGCACCCACATTTTCGGGACCTCACATCTGTGCACCAACATGCCAGGGGCAGCTATGGTTCTTGATATTCTATTGACTGAGCCGACTCGTAGGAGGGCACGGGAGAGGATTTACAGAGGGCGCTACAACCTTTTTCAGATGACTGATACTGAGGTGTATCGCATGTTTCGCTTTAGCCCTGAAGTCATCCTTGAGTTGGTAACAATCCTGCAGGATGACATCAGCAGCCCGACCCATCGGGGACAGGCAGTGCAGCCACTGGTGAAGGTAGTGGCAACCCTTCATTTTTTGGCAACTGGCTCATTTCAGCGCACAGGTGGAGTGGTGGCGGGGATGTCCCAATCCAGCATGAGCAGGTGTGTGCACCAAGTGATCCCTGCAATACTCAGACGAATGGGCACACAATTTATCAAACCAACCACGGCTGACGTGCGGCAGAAGGCAATCAGTGATTTTTATTTATTAGCCAGATTTCCACGCACCATGTGGCACTACGCCCCCCCCCCCCCCCCCGGCACCTCGAGCATATCTACTGCAACAGGAAACATTGGCATTCGATAAATGTGCAGATGATTGTGGATGCACATGGCCTCATATGGCATGTCCGTGCCAAACACCCAGGGTCAAGCCCCGACAGTTTTATTTACCGACACAGCCCCATCCCAACCGAGTTTGACCAGAACATGTATGGAGACAGCTGGCTGATTGGTGAGTGACATGGGTGTCAGGTATGACTGCCCCCCCCCCCCCCATGATGCACACATCACAAGGGGCACATGCACGACTAACATCCTCCTGTCTTTTCCCTTCCAGGTGACTCTGCCTATGCCCTGGGACCTCACATGATGACCCCATTTCGTAACCCTCAAACACCAGAGGAAAGATATAACGAAGCCCATGCACGTACCCGTGCGGTGGTGGAGCGCACATTTGGCATCCTTAAATCTCGATTCAGATGTCTGGATAAATCAGGGGGGACCCTATTGTATTCACCCAACTTTGTATGCCAAATCGTAGGGGCATGTAGTATTCTCCACAATTTAGCTCAAAGAAGGGGCATGCACATTGAGCTACGCAATGACCTTACCCCCGAACCACGCAACCCCCCCCCCCCCCCAAGAAACACTACCGGATCTTCTGAGGGAAGAGCAATCCGGAATGGTCTTGTGGAACGTCTCTTTGCACATTAAACACACCCTGATCTTGTCACAAGTATAATGCATGTATGTACACCACTGTAGTCCCTAGCACACACCCGACACATGCACCCCCAATTGGATTAGACCCAACAATACCCCATGGTATTAGGGAGCAGCAACGCCGCGTCAAGGCTCCAATTATGTTGCTGTCCATTCATACACCTTTCACATGGCAGAGGGTGACACCCCTTTTCCAGCAGGAGTGCCACCCCCCCCCCCCCCCATTCACACACCAGTCACACTGTAGTATACACTCCTCACCGTGTGTAGGGACTACAAATAAATATAAAAACTCATATCCTGAGCATATAAAAAATGTAGACATAAAATTATTTTTATGTTTTTTTCTTTGGGCCAAGGGTGCCCCGGCTCTGGCTCCTCAATCTCCGTGGTGCGGAGGAGGCATGGGGTGGGGATGGAGTGGTGGGGGGAGGAGGGGGGGAGGAGCATCAACCCCTACTTCCACACTCCTTGCAGGTGGTGGCTGCATGCCCTCCATGGCGTTGGCCAGGCGGGCAAGGATGGTGTTGGTCTGGGCCAACATCCGCATTTGGCGGGTGGTGGTATCCCGCTGATGCCGGCGGGTAACTCTCGCCTCCTCCTGCACTGCAGCGGTGTTGGCCTGCACAGCAGCGGTATTGGCCTCCACCGCAGCTGTCATCCTGCTTAACAAAGCTGGTGTGGTCTCCAGAGCCACCAAGCAGGTGACTATGGCCTTAGAGTTGCCACTAATTTCCCCCAGGCTCTGTGCCACATGTTTGTCCCGGTCCTCATGCAGGGTGAGGGCATGCTGCATAGAGGTGGAGGTGGATGCCATGCTGTCCGCCAGACGACGCACCTCTCCCACCATGGCCCCTATATGGCGGGTCTGCAGGGCCTGCTCCTCCAGCAGACCGTCACGGAGGCTGGAGGATATATGCCTCGTTTTGGACAGAGCCTTCCTGGGAGGAGAGGCTCGGCCACGGACAGAGGGAGAAGGGGAGGGGTCCACAAGGGAGGGGCTTGCCCTGGAGGGGGATGACGTGCTGGGCGGGGGGGTGGTGGGTTGCACAGGGATGGTGGTATCCTCCTGGAGGGAGCCAGAGTCCTCCTGGATGAGGAAAAAGGAATCCTCCTCCAATACCACTTGCTCCTCCATACTTGGCCCCGGTATGATCTCCTCCTGGACCAGCATAGCCAGAATGTCCATGGGGCCTGACTGGACCCCTGGCTCTGGTCTGGATGGGCTGGGTCGAGCCGCAGCCGAAGACGGCCCAGCTTCTTCTTCCTCATCACCACCTGTGGATGACACCAAAACGACATATTTTGCTGGTGCAACACACTTCTCATATGTTCACTTGTACCCCCTCCCATGATGCACAGCAGATATGAAAGAAAAATAATACTTACATCTTCACTTCTACCCACAAATATGTTCACTTGTACCCCCTCCCATGATGCACAGCAGATATGAAAGAAAAATAATACTTACATCTTCACTTCTACCCACAAATATGTTCACTTGTACCCCCTCCCATGATGCACAGCAGATATGAAAGAAAAATAATACTTACATCTTCACTTCTACCCACAAATATGTTCACTTGTACCCCCTCCCATGATGCACAGCAGATATGAAAGAAAAATAATACTTACATCTTCACTTCTACCCACAAATATGTTCACTTGTACCCCCTCCCATGATGCACAGCAGATATGAAAGAAAAATAATACTTACATCTTCACTTCTACCCACAAATATGTTCACTTGTACCCCCTCCCATGATGCACAGCAGATATGAAAGAAAAATAACTTACCAGTCCCCAAGTTCCCAACAGTGGAGTCGTACCCTTCAAGTCCCTCCACCTGCTCCTGCACGAACGTTTGTGCAATAAGCTGCTCCTCCTGATTGAGCCGGATCATACATCGCGGACCACCTCCCGTGCCACCGGTATGCTTCCTGATAAGAGCCAGTTTTTCACGGACCCTGCGCCTCATATCATTTAATTTCTTCTGGATGTCATCCCAGGTACGCACTTCATTACCCAGGGCATTGATGTCCAGGGCAATGGCTTCATATATAGCCCTCCTTTGGGCAATGGTGGTGTTTGCCCGCTGGGCACCATATAGGACTTCCTTATGCTGCTGGAGTGCAGCAATCAGGATGTCCATCTCTGCAGCCACAAAGTTGGCCTTCCTTTTTTTGGTCCCTTTGGGAGGTGCCATGTCTTGCAAAAGGGCTGAATTTCCTTGCTCAGGGGGGGTAGGAAAAAGCAGGATGAAATTCAGCAAAGAACCTGCGCAAGTCTGCTCCTATTTATTTGCTCAGTGCAAGCAGCTGAGCAGGATTTGCCCTGAAATTATGCTAGCAAACCTCTGCTGAGCCGAAAATTCCTCATTTACATAGGGGCACACCCACTTTGACTTGCACGGCCTTGCGCCCTCAGCTTTGCCTTAAACAGGAGCAAATTAAATGAACAAACGATTCCTGAATCAGGTGGCAATTTGGCAAAATTGCTCCAGCGCAGAGAAATTCAGCTGAGCGGCTCAGGTGTAAGTAATGGGCAAATCTACCTGAATCTGGGCCATTGCATTTTCCAAAGTATCAGGGTATTCATGAAAAGCCAGAGCATCCTTCAACCTTTCAAATAACCCCTGACAAAACTGGCTACGTAACGCGGGGTCGTTCCACCCCGACTCAGTAGCCAACCTCCTAAACTCTGTGCAGTAAATCTCAGCAGTATGTTTACCCTGTAGTAAGTTACGTAATTTTGATTCTGCCATTGAAACTCGATCTGGGTCATCGTAAATCAATCCCAGGGCTTTAAAAAATTCCTCCACCGACCGGAGAGCCAGAGAATCGGGCGGCAGGGAAAAAGCCCAGGATTGCGCGTCCCCTTTCAGCAAAGCCATGACGATACCCACCCTCTGATCCTCATTACCTGATGAAAATGGGCACAAACGAAAGTACAACTTACATGATTCCTTGAAACGGAAAAAATCATCAGTACCCCCTGCAAATTTCTTCGGAAGAGCGACTTTAGGCTCCCCAACAATTTGACCTGTACCTGAAGCCAACACCCTCTGACACTGTGTGACCGTACTACGTAGATCCGCAACCTCCAGGGACAAACCCTGCATGCGGTCAACCAGTGCTTCAATTGACGCAATCCCATAAACACTGAGAAATGGCGGTCACAGTATGGCGGATTATAATGTCACGGCGGACGTGCAGTTAAACAGATAACACACCAACCAGGCTCTGGGCGAGAGACGGGGGAAGGGTCACCTCCTAATTTATCCCTGACCTCTTTCCCTACAATGCTCAGCCCACAGACCAAATCTTGATGGTAGATTTGCTGTGTCCACCAGCCTATGCTAACAGAACCCTGAACTCCCTGAGATGGTGAAGTGGGGAGAAAGGAGCTGCCAGCTCGCACAGAATCTGGATGGGATAGATGACATAAACAACCAAACAAGAAAATACACTTATCTGCTGAGAGCAGGAACAAACAGCCAACCTTCCTTCCAAGACCACAATGAAGAGTATAATCCGCTCAGAGCACCTTAGCTGGAGACTATTTAAACTAATGACTCCACCCAGTGCACCGGATGCGAGGCGGATCCAGCACAGCATCAAAACAAATACTAGACTCGTGCTGCAATCCTGGCTGACCTCCGCACATCGTCAGAGTGGGGCATGACACCGGCACCCAGACAGAGGAGAGCGGTCCCGTAACAGAGAATCTGGCCTTATGTCAGCGCAGAATCTGTCTTCATGTCATAGCAGAGAATCAGGCTTCACATCACCCACCCCTGGAACAGGCCACTGTCACACATTTAGGCCCAGGCACCCAGGCAGAGGAGAGAGGTCCCGTAACAGAGAATCTGGCCTTATGTCAGCGCAGAATCTGTCTTCATGTCATAGCAGAGAATCAGGCTTCACGTCACCCACCACTGGAACAGGCCACTGTCACACATTAAGGGCCAGGCACCCAGGCAGAGGAGAGAGGTCCCGTAAAAGAGAATCTGGCCTTATGTCAGCGCAGAATCTGTATTCATGTCATAGCAGAGAATCAGGCTTCACGTCACCCACCACTGAAACAGGCCACTGTAACACATTTAGGCCCAGGCACCCAGGCAGAGGAGAGAGGTCCCGTAACAGAGAATCTGGCCTTATGTCAGCGCAGAATCTGTCTTCATGTCATAGCAGAGAATCAGGCTTCACGTCACCCACCACTGGAACAGGCCACTGTCACACATTTAGGCCCCGGCACCCAGGCAGAGGAGAGAGGTCCCGTAACAGAGAATCTGGCCTTATGTCAGCGCAGAATCTGTATTCATGTCATAGCAGAGAATCAGGCTTCACGTCACCCACCACTGGAACAGGCCACTGTCACACATTTAGGCCCCGGCACCCAGACAGAGGAGAGCGGTCCCGTAACAGAGAATCTGGCCTTATGTCAGCGCAGAATCTGTCTTCATGTCATAGCAGAGAATCAGGCTTCACGTCACCCACCACTGGAACAGGCCACTGTCACACATTTAGGCCCAGGCACCCAGGCAGAGGAGAGAGGTCCCGTAACAGAGAATCTGGCCTTATGTCAGCGCAGAATCTGTATTCATGTCATAGCAGAGAAACAGGCTTCACGTCACCCACCACTGGAACAGGCCACTGTCACACATTTAGGCCCCGGCACCCAGACAGAGGAGAGCGGTCCCGTAACAGAGAATCTGGCCTTATGTCAGCGCAGAATCTGTCTTCATGTCATAGCAGAGAATCAGGCTTCACGTCACCCACCACTGGAACAGGCCACTGTCACACATTTAGGCCCAGGCACCCAGGCAGAGGAGAGAGGTCCCGTAACAGAGAATCTGGCCTTATGTCAGCGCAGAATCTGTCTTCATGTCATAGCAGATAATCAGGCTTCACGTCACCCACCACTGGAACAGGCCACTGTCACACATTTAGGCCCAGGCACCCAGGCAGAGGAGAGAGGTCCCGTAACAGAGAATCTGGCCTTATGTCAGCGCAGAATCTGTATTCATGTCATAGCAGAGAATCAGGCTTCACGTCACCCACCACTGGAACAGGCCACTGTCACACATTTAGGCCCCGGCACCCAGACAGAGGAGAGCGGTCCTGTAACAGAGAATCTGGCCTTATGTCAGCGCAGAATCTGTCTTCATGTCATAGCAGAGAATCAGGCTTCACGTCACCCACCACTGGAACAGGCCACTGTCACACATTTAGGCCCAGGCACCCAGGCAGAGGAGAGAGGTCCCGTGACAGAGAATCTGGCCTTATGTCAGCGCAGAATCTGTATTCATGTCATAGCAGAGAATCAGGCTTCACGTCACCCACCACTGGAACAGGCCACTGTCACACATTTAGGCCCAGGCACCCAGGCAGAGGAGAGAGGTCCCGTAACAGAGAATCTGGCCTTATGACAGTGCAGAATCTGTATTCATGTCATAGCAGAGAATCAGGCTTCACGTCACCCACCACTGGAACAGGCCACTGTCAAACATTTAGGCCCAGACACCCAGGCAGAGGAGAGAGGTCCCGTAACAGAGAATCTGGCCTTATGACAGCGCAGAATCTGTATTCATGTCATAGCAGAGAATCAGGCTTCACGTCACCCACCACTGTAACAGGCCACTGTCACACATTTAGGCCCAGGCACCCAGGCAGAGGAGAGAGGACCCGTAACAGAGAATCTGGCCTTATGTCAGCGCAGAATCTGTATTCATGTCATAGCAGAGAATCAGGCTTCACGTCACCCACCACTAGAACAGGCCACTGTCACACATTTAGGCCCAGGCACCCAGGCAGAGGAGAGAGGTTCCGTAACAGAGAATCTGGCCTTATGTCAGCGCAGAATCTGTATTCATGTCATAGCAGAGAATCAGGCTTCACGTCAGCCACCACTGGAACAGGCCACTGTCACACATTTAGGCCCAGGCACCCAGGCAGAGGAGAGCGGTCCCGTAACAGAGAATCTGGCCTTATGTCAGCGCAGAATCTGTATTCATGTCATAGCAGAGAATCAGGCTTCACGTCACCCACCACTGGAACAGGCCACTGTCACACATTTAGGCCCCGGCACCCAGACAGAGGAGAGGTTCATTCAACTTTGGGTTGCCCCGCAATATAATGGTAAAATGAAATTAAAAATAGTATTGAATGAGGAAGTGCCCTGGAGTAGAATAATATATTGTTAAGGGGAGGTAGTTAATATCTAATCTGCACAAGGGATGGACAGGTCCTGTGGGATCCATGCCTGGTTCATTTTTATGAACGTCAGCTTGTCCACATTGGCTGTAGACAGGCGACTGCGTTTGTCTGTAATGACGCCCCCTGCCGTGCTGAATACACGTTCAGACAAAACGCTGGCCGCCGGGCAGGCCAGCACCTCCAAGGCATAAAAGGCTAGCTCTGGCCACGTGGACAATTTGGAGACCCAGAAGTTGAATGGGGCCGAACCATCGGTCAGTACGTGGAGGGGTGTGCACAGGTACTGTTCCACCATGTTAGTGAAATGTTGCCTCCTGCTAACACGTTCCGTATCAGGTGGTGGTGCACTTAGCTGTGGCGTGTTGACAAAACTTTTCCACATCTCTGCCATGCTAACCCTGCCCTCAGAGGAGCTTGGCGTGACACAGCTGCGTTGGCGACCTCTTGCTCCTCCTCTGCCTTCGCCTTGGGCTTCCACTGGTTCCCCTGTGACATTTGGGAATGCTCTCAGTAGCGCGTCTACCAACGTGCGCTTGTACTCGCGCATCTTCCTATCACGCTCCAGTGTAGGAAGTAAGGTGGGCACATTGTCTTTGTACCGGGGATCCAGCAGGGTGGCAACCCAGTATTCCGCACACGTTAAAATGTGGGCACCTCTGCTGTCGTTGCGCAGGCACTGCAGCATGTAGTCGCTCATGTGTGCCAGGCTGCCCAGAGGTAAGGACAAGCTGTCCTCTGTGGGAGGCGTATCGTCATCGTCCTGTGTTTCCCCCCAGCCACGCACCAGTGATGGGCCCGAGCTGCTTTGGGTGCCACCCCGCAGTGAACATGCTTCATCCTCATCCTCCTCCACCTCCTCCTCATCCTCGTCCTCCTCGTCCTCCAGTAGTGGGCCCTGTCTGGCCACATTTGTACCTGGCCTCTGGTGTTGCAAAAAATCTCCCTCTGAGTCACTTTGAAGAGACTGGCCTGAAAGTGCTAAAAATGACCCCTCTTCCTCCTCTTCCTCCTGGGCCACCTCCTCTTCCATCATCGCCCTAAGTGTTTTCTCCAGGAGACATAGAAGTGGTATTGTAACGCTGATAACGGCGTCATCGCCACTGGCCATGTTGGTGGAGTACTCGAAACAGCGCAACAGGGCACACAGGTCTCGCATGGAGGCCCAGTCATTGGTGGTGAAGTGTGTCTGATCCGCAGTGCGACTGACCCGTGCGTGCTGCAGCTGAAACTCCACTATGGCCTGCTGCTGCTCGCACAGTCTGTCCAGCATATGCAAGGTGGAGTTCCACCTGGTGTCTACGTCGCATATGAGTCGGTGAGCGGGAAGGCCGAAGTTACGCTGTAGCGCAGACAGGCGAGCAGCGGCAGGGTGTGAACGCCGGAAACGCGAACAGACGGCACGCACTTTATGCAGCAGCTCTGACATGTCGGGGTAGTTGCGAATGAACTTCTGCACCACCAAATTCAGCACATGCGCCAGGCAAGGGATGTGCGTCAAACCGGCTAGTCCCAGAGCTGCAACGAGATTTCGCCCATTATCGCAGACCACCAGGCCGGGCTTGAGGCTCACCGGCAGCAACCACTCGTCGGTCTGTTGTTCTATACCCCGCCACAACTCCTGTGCGGTGTGGGGCCTGTCCCCCAAACATATGAGTTTCAGAATGGCCTGCTGACGTTTACCCCGTGCTGTGCTGAAGTTGGTGGTGAAGGTGAGTGGCTGACTGGATGAGCAGGTGGAAGAAGAGGAGGAGGAAGCTGAGTAGGAGGAGGAGGAGACAGGAGGCAAAGAATGTTGCCCTGCGATCCTTGGTGGCGGAAGGACGTGCGCCAAACAGCTCTCCGCCTGGGGCCCAGCCGCCACTACATTTACCCAGTGTGCAGTTAGGGAAATATAGCGTCCATGGCCGTGCTTACTGGTCCACGTATCTGTGGTTAGGTGGACCTTGCCACAGATGGCGTTGCGCAGTGCACACTTGATTTTATCGGACACTTGTTTGTGCAGGGAAGGCACGGCTCTCTTGGAGAAGTAGTGGCGGCTGGGAACAACATACTGTGGCACAGCAAGTGACATGAGCTGTTTGAAGCTGTGTGTGTCCACCAGCCTAAATGACAGCATTTCATAGGCCAGTAGTTTAGAAATGCTGGCATTCAGGGCCAGGGATCGAGGGTGGCTAGGTGGGAATTTACGCTTTCTCTCAAATGTTTGTGAGATGGAGAGCTGAACGCTGCCGTGTGACATGGTTGAGATGCTTGGTGACGCAGGTGGTGGTGTTGGTGGTACATCCCATGTTTGCTGGGCGGCAGGTGCCAACGTTCCTCCAGAGCCGGAGGAAGAGGCCGAGGCGGCGGCAGCAGCAGAAGAGGCCGAGGCAGCAGCAGCAGAAGAGGTAGCAGGGGGAGCCTGAGTGACTTCTTTGTTTTTAAGGTGTTTACTCCACTGCAGTTCATGCTTTGCATGCAGGTGCCTGGTCATGCAGGTTGTGCTAAGGTTCAGAACGTTAATGCCTCGCTTCAGGCTCTGATGGCACAGCGTGCAAACCACTCGGGTCTTGTCGTCAGCACATTGTTTGAAGAAGTGCCCTGCCAGGGAACTCCTTGAAGCTGCCTTTGGGGTGCTCGGTCCCAGATGGCGGTGGTCAGTAGCAGGGGGAGTCTCTTGGCGGCGGGTGTTATGATTTTGCCCACTGCTCCCTCTTTTGCTACGCTGTTGGCTCGGTCTCACCACTGCCTCTTCCTCCGAACTGTGAAAGTCAGTGGCACGACCTTCATTCCATGTGGGGTCTAGGACCTCATCATCCCCTGCATCGTCTTCCACCCAGTCTTGATCCCTGACCTCCTGTTCAGTCTGCACACTGCACCTGTGTTTCGTCATCATCAGAGACGTGCTGAGGTGGTATTCCCATGTCCTCATCATCAGGAAAAATAAGTGGTTGTGCGTTAGTGCATTCTATTTCTCCCACCCCTGGGGAAGGGCTAGGTGGATGCCCTTGGGAAACCCTGGCAGCAGAGTCTTCAAACAGCATAAGAGACTGCTGCATAACTTGAGGCTCAGACAGTTTCCCTGATATGCATGGGGGTGATGTGACAGAACGGTGGGCTTGGTTTTCATGCGCCATCTGTGCGCTTTCTGCAGAAGACTGGGTGGGAGATAATGTGAACGTGCTGGATCCACTGTCGGCCACCCAATTGACTAATGCCTGCACCTGCTCAGGCCTTACCATCCTTAGAACGGCATTGGGCCCCACCAAATATAGCTGTAAATTCTGCTGGCTACTGGGACCTGAGGTAGTTGGTTCACTAGGACGTGTGGCTGTGGCAGAACGGCCACGTCCTCTCCCAGCACCAGAGGGTCCACTAACACCACCACGACCATGTCCACATCTGCGTCCCTTATTAGATGTTTTCCTCATTGTTCCCGTTCACCACAATTTTGAGAATGAAAAATTTGGGAATGGTTTTTCAACCCAGAAAAAAAAGTGTGCTTTTACGGTCACTACAAATAACTTGACCAGCTAAAACAGTACAGATTTGGTTAAATAGAGATGTGAGGCCTGTTTTTTTTTGCGCTGTGTGACAGGTATAGGTTTAATCACAGAATCAGACTTCTATCAGCACGCTAGCGTGTGTCTTAGGTTTTTCTGAATGACACTATCACTAGCTTCAATGTAAGATATTCTTTTTGGGATAGATTTCAAGTAGGCTTCAAATACCAGAAACTAGTTATTTTGAGAATGGCAAATTTGGGAATGGTTTTTCAACCCAGAAAAAAAAGTGTGCTTTTACGGTCACTACAAATAACTTGACCAGCTAAAACAGTAGAGATTTGGTTAAATAGAGATGTGAGGCCTGTTTTTTTTTGCGCTGTGTGACAGGTATAGGTTTAATCACAGAATCAGATTTCTATCAGCACGCTAGCGTGTGTCTTAGGTTTTTCTGAATGACACTATCAGTACCTTCAATGTAAGATATTCTTTTTGGGATAGGAGTGCCAGGGAACTCCTTGAAGCTGCCTTTGGGGTGCTCGGTCCCAGATGGCGGTGGTCAGTAGCAGGGGGAGTCTCTTGGCGGCGGGTGTTATGATTTTGCCCACTGCTCCCTCTTTTGCTACGCTGTTGGCTCGGTCTCACCACTGCCTCTTCCTCCGAACTGTGAAAGTCAGTGGCACGACCTTCATTCCATGTGGGGTCTAGGACCTCATCATCCCCTGCATCGTCTTCCACCCAGTCTTGATCCCTGACCTCCTGTTCAGTCTGCACACTGCACCTGTGTTTCGTCATCATCAGAGACGTGCTGAGGTGGTATTCCCATGTCCTCATCATCAGGAAAAATAAGTGGTTGTGCGTTAGTGCATTCTATTTCTCCCACCCCTGGGGAAGGGCTAGGTGGATGCCCTTGGGAAACCCTGGCAGCAGAGTCTTCAAACAGCATAAGAGACTGCTGCATAACTTGAGGCTCAGACAGTTTCCCTGATATGCATGGGGGTGATGTGACAGAACGGTGGGCTTGGTTTTCATGCGCCATCTGTGCGCTTTCTGCAGAAGACTGGGTGGGAGATAATGTGAACGTGCTGGATCCACTGTCGGCCACCCAATTGACTAATGCCTGCACCTGCTCAGGCCTTACCATCCTTAGAACGGCATTGGGCCCCACCAAATATAGCTGTAAATTCTGCTGGCTACTGGGACCTGAGGTAGTTGGTTCACTAGGACGTGTGGCTGTGGCAGAACGGCCACGTCCTCTCCCAGCACCAGAGGGTCCACTAACACCACCACGACCATGTCCACATCTGCGTCCCTTATTAGATGTTTTCCTCATTGTTCCCGTTCACCACAATTTTGAGAATGAAAAATTTGGGAATGGTTTTTCAACCCAGAAAAAAAAGTGTGCTTTTACGGTCACTACAAATAACTTGACCAGCTAAAACAGTACTGATTTGGTTAAATAGAGATGTGAGGCCTGTTTTTTTTTGCGCTGTGTGACAGGTATAGGTTTAATCACAGAATCAGACTTCTATCAGCACGCTAGCGTGTGTCTTAGGTTTTTCTGAATGACACTATCACTAGCTTCAATGTAAGATATTCTTTTTGGGATAGATTTCAAGTAGGCTTCAAATACCAGAAACTAGTTATTTTGAGAATGGCAAATTTGGGAATGGTTTTTCAACCCAGAAAAAAAAGTGTGCTTTTACGGTCACTACAAATAACTTGACCAGCTAAAACAGTAGAGATTTGGTTAAATAGAGATGTGAGGCCTGTTTTTTTTTGCGCTGTGTGACAGGTATAGGTTTAATCACAGAATCAGATTTCTATCAGCACGCTAGCGTGTGTCTTAGGTTTTTCTGAATGACACTATCAGTACCTTCAATGTAAGATATTCTTTTTGGGATAGATTTCAAGTAGGCCTCAAATACCAGAAACTAGTTATTTTGAGAATGGCAAATTTGGGAATGGTTTTTCAACCCAGAACAAAAAGTCTGCTTTTACGGTCACTACAAATAACTTGACCAGCTAAAACAGTACAGATTTGGTTAAATAGAGATGTGAGGCCTGTTTTTTTTTGCGCTGTGTGACAGGTATAGGTTTAATCACAGAATCAGACTTCTATCAGCACGCTAGCGTGTGTCTTAGGTTTTTCTGAATGACACTATCACTAGCTTCAATGTAAGATATTCTTTTTAAGATAGATTTCAAGTAGGCCTCAAATACCAGAAACTAGTTATTTTGAGAATGGCAAATTTGGGAATGGTTTTTCAACCCATAAAAAAAAGTGTGCTTTTACGGTCACTACAAATAACTTGACCAGCTAAAACAGTACAAATTTGGTTAAATAGAGATGTGAGGCCTGTTTTTTTTTGCTCTGTGTGACAGGTATAGGTTTAATCACAGAATCAGATTTCTATCAGCACGCTAGTGTGTGTCTTAGGTTTTTCTGAATGACACTATCAGTACCTTCAATGTAAGATATTCTTTTTGGGATAGATTTCAAGTAGGCCTCAAATACCAGAAACTAGTTATTTTGAGAATGGCAAATTTGGGAATGGTTTTTCAACCCAGAAAAAAAAGTGTGCTTTTACGGTCACTACAAATAACTTGACCAGCTAAAACAGTACAGATTTGGTTAAATAGAGATGTGAGGCCTGTTTTTTTTTGCGCTGTGTGACAGGTATAGGTTTAATCACAGAATCAGACTTCTATCAGCACGCTAGCGTGTGTCTTAGGTTTTTCTGAATGACACTATCACTAGCTTCAATGTAAGATATTCTTTTTGGGATAGATTTCAAGTAGGCCTCAAATACCAGAAACTAGTTATTTTGAGAATGGCAAATTTGGGAATGGTTTTTCAACCCAGAAAAAAAAGTGTGCTTTTACGGTCACTACAAATAACTTGACCAGCTAAAACAGTAGAGATTTGGTTAAATAGAGATGTGAGGCCTGTTTTTTTTTGCGCTGTGTGACAGTTATAGGTTTAATCACAGAATCAGACTTCTATCAGCACGCTAGCGTGTGTCTTAGGTTTTTCTGAATGACACTATCACTAGCTTCAATGTAAGATATTCTTTTTGGGATAGATTTCAAGTAGGCCTCAAATACCAGAAACTAGTTATTTTGAGAATGTCAAATTTGGGAATGGTTTTTCAACCCAGAACAAAAAGTCTGCTTTGACGGTCACTACAAATAACTTGACCAGCTAAAACAGTACAGATTTGGTTAAATAGAGATGTGAGGCCTGTTTTTTTTTGCGCTGTGTGACAGGTATAGGTTTAATCACAGAATCAGATTTCTATCAGCACGCTAGCGTGTGTCTTAGGTTTTTCTGAATGACACTATCACTAGCTTTAATGTAAGATATTCTTTTTGGGATAGATTTCAAGTAGGCCTCAAATACCACAAACTAGTTATTTTGAGAATGGCAAATTTGGGAATGGTTTTTCAACCCAGAAAAAAAAGTGTGCTTTTACAGTCACTACAAATAACTTGACCAGCTAAAACAGTACAGATTTGGTTAAATAAAGATGTGAGGCCTGTTTTTTTTTTGCGCTGTGTGACAGGTATAGGTTTAATTACAGAACCAGATTTCTATCAGCACGCTAGCGTGTGTCTTAGGTTTTTCTGAATGACACTATCACTAGCTTCAATGTAAGATATTCTTTTTGGGATAGATTTCAAGTAGGCCTCAAATACCAGAAACTAGTTATTTTGAGAATGGCAAATTTGGGAATGGTTTTTCAATCCAGAAAAAAAAAGTGTGCTTTTACGGTCACTACAAATAACTTGACCAGCTAAAACAGTACAGATTTGGTTGAATAGAAATGTCAGGTCTATTTTTTAGGCGCTGGGTGACAGGCTCAACTTGCCCCTGATGTAATATATGGCCAAAAAATAACCACACTGTTGATGGTTAAATGCACTTTGGTGACACAGGCTCAGCCTGCACCAGATGTAGTATATGGCCAAAAAATAATCAGACTGTCGATGGTTAAATGCACTTCGGTGACACAGGCTCAGCCTGCAGCTGATGTAGTATATGGCCAAAAAATAACCAGACTGTTGATGGTTAAATGCACTTCGGTGACACAGGCTTAAATAGAGGCTGGGTCACATGGTGCACTGGCCAATCACAGCCATGCCAATAGTAGGCATGGCTGTGATGGCCTCTTGGGGCAAGTAGTATGACGCTTGTTGATTGGCTGCTTTGCAGCCTTTCAAAAAGCGCCAAGAAAGCGCCGAACACCGAACCCGAACCCAGACTTTTACGAACTATACAGTTTGGGTTCGCTCATCCCTATTGGTAACATGTGCCTTGTCATCTAATGTGATTTTATTTAATATTCCTCACAAATGTGCATTTTTCTAAACCTGTTATATATATTTGCTGTAATTTCCATGTACACCAGCAGGTGGCAGCAATGTTTAGCAAGGCCTTAGTGTCAGTTTAGTGTTTCTAAACTGGAATAGTACATTCCAGTTTAGCTCCCCCTCTATGAGCAGAAGTGGGCTGGCCCATGTCCTGCCTCATGGGGAGAAAAGGAAGTTAGTGTTGAAGTGTGCCAGCCACCCCGGCTAGGGGAAGGCTGTGCGAGTAGGAGCTCCCAGAAATAGGGATCCCAAACCAGGATCTTGTCTCGGTTGAGACCAAAGATCTTCATTCCCAGCCTGAGCCTTCAGCCTCAGCTGGTTGACAAGCAAGCAGCCACCTCCAGAACTCCAGGAAGAGCCATTCCCTGTGAGCTAACTGTGAGTAACTATCCAGAGACCAGGAGAAGCCAAATTCCTCCTCAGCTAGTCAGTCCCATACACAGCAGAAGATAGACAGAGCAAAAGATAGATTCCTTCCATATTCTCCAGGCACATGATAGGAGCAGAAGAGATATTGATCCCTGCCATACATTGCCAATACCTGCTGGGACCAAAGACTATTGCTGTAACTCATATGGATTAAAGCTGCAACCAGTAAAGACAAGTTGAATTATATTCCAAGTCTGGATCTCATTTACTGCTACTAAAACCCTCAATTACTCCTACTAGCAACACTCATTTATTGCAAGTGAGCCAGGATCCAGGAGTCCAGCCGTACCCAGGTAGGAGACACCGTTGACACAATACCCACTACTATACAGAGACATTACACCACTCTGGAATTTTTAACCTGGTACGTGAGTTGCTACACCTTAAAGGGCCCACTGCATATTTTGGCGTCCGCCTAACCGTACCAAGGTCCTGCTCATTGCATTATTGGCGTCACGAACAGGATCGAGCTGTGTGCCAACCGGATCCAATTGTGTGCTTAACTGGATTAAATTGCATGTTTCACAGTGCTGCAAGTTCTGAGAATTGTACAAAAACCCTGAAAATTCACTTTATTGCTTTATTGCCGTACCAAGAAAGCACCATGCGGTGCCCACGAGTACTCAAAGGGTTAATTCGCCATATTCGCAAAATGGCGCCGCCTCTCCATGCTTGTCGGAAGCGGGAAAAGTCATGAACGCCCTCTCAAGAGCGCGAAAATGCAGAATACACCCCCAGAAGCGGGAAAACTCAGGAACGCCCTCTCAAGAGCGCGAAGATGCCGAGTACGCCCCCCTAGAAGCGGGAAAACTAAAGACTGCCCACCAAGAACTTTGCAATGTGAGCCTAGGGAGTGCAGACTCCTCCCTTTGGGCTCCACCCTTACCTCCTGCACTCTTAAAGACAGAGGAAGCAAGGAAGATGGCGCTCCCTCTACCAAAATGGGACTAGATGGCGATACAGGGAGAACTCGTCTACGAACCCACTGTGTCTGAGATCCGGGTTTCCCAGCTCATGAGGAGAGATGGCCCCTGCGCATTTAAAGTGTCTTCAAAGCTAGCACCTGCTACAAGCAAGGACGAGTCAGCTGCCGCTAACTTACCTGAGAAGGCCGCTGCTACTGAACCAGCATCCGCGGAAGAAGACGGGACTCCAGTCAAGTCCTCGGAGGCTGTGGATCCCTCCGCTTCTATTATTGTCAGCATCGAAGGCGAGACGTCACAGAAGATGGCTGCCGACGCTGAACCTGCTCCCGCGGAGGACGCCGCCGACACAGCTGCCCAGGCTTCGGATCAGCCTGCGCCGCAGACGGCACCTGAAGCTCCAGATGACGACTAGGAGGCACCGGAACCGGCCGCCCGGCCGCGACATCAGGTAGGAGCAGACACGCTCCCTGGGGCCCAGGCCCAGTCCGTACCTGCCCCTGCACCGCTGCCCGCGGGTCCCGAAACCTCCAACAGGCCTAGGCCTGCTCTGCTAAGGACACCTACTGGTGTAGCGGAGGCGGCTGGTGTTTCCACTTCGTCGCTCAGTTCCACCACTACAAAACTGGGATGCCTAAACCCCGAGGTCCCATGGGAGATCACTGCCTATGCCCAGACGGCATGGGATACAAGTCCGCCATAGAGGAATGGGTCAAGCAGGTGGTAGATGACCCCCAGCCAGGAGACCCCAAACTCACCAGGCGCACTGGGACTGTGCTCTGGTTCTCCGTTGAAAGGGGAGTGGGATTCCTGCAAGATAGCCACTCCGGGTCCGAAATCTTTGTGGGCCGCCGCTCAGTTAAGTGACATTATCTGCCGCAGGCCCATCATAACTTGTACGCAGGGGACCAGGTAGAATATATCCCCATGCATTCTGTGCAAGGACCCTTCGCTTCCGGTGTGACCCTGCTGGCTAAGCCATTAACCCCTGCAGTCACCCCAGAGACCTGGCAGGAAGACCCAGGCTCTGCAGGGAAAGTGAGATGCATTCAAGAAACCCCAGATGGCAGGTTGAGATTTAGAGAGCAACCCCAGCCAGAACCTGCACCTCTTATCCCTGACCTGGCTGCACCACCAACACTGCGGGTGGGCCAGATAAACAATTCTGTTTTGACATTCAATCCTAA
The DNA here is from genome assembly GCF_905171765.1 of Bufo bufo. Taxonomy (NCBI): domain Eukaryota; kingdom Metazoa; phylum Chordata; class Amphibia; order Anura; family Bufonidae; genus Bufo; species Bufo bufo. The sequence goes on along the minus strand of NC_053389.1, from coordinate 503,475,962 downwards.
GGTGCAACCCTATGTACTGCCCTGGAAGCAGCCTCTGGCACCTTCTGTGTGTCTACCAGAGCCCCTTCAGCCGGAGGTTTTGAACCCCTCGGCACCGGCTAGGGATTCCGGCTTGCAGCATGTCACAGCTGCATTCTCCAGGCTGTCTGCACAGCCAACTCCAACAGCCACCACTAGAGGTCAGTGTCGTACCACTACTGCTGCAACCATGAGCTACCAGAGGCAAGAGCGCCCCCTGATGCGCTTTAGTAGCTCCAGCAGCGAGGAGGACATGGATGTCCTTCTCTAAATGCATCCTCCTCTAAAATAAGGAATTATTTGGGAGCCACGTCGTGGACTATTCCTGACGGGTGAGGACCTATTGGCATTGTGTGTTTTAATGTTTTTATTTTCAGGTTGCCCTATTTAATCCTCACCCTGATATTCATGCATTGTAAGGACTCCCCACATCAGCATTTAACCCCTCATTTCCAAGTTCATTGTTTTACCCCCTTTCTCAGGTTACATGATAACCTTATGGAACTATGGTTCTACTATATGCTGCTTTTAGACATTTTATACCTCCCTTGGATTACAATTAACTTTTATCTCTGTGGATTACAATTGACTTTTACTGTTTCTAGAGGAATCTATGTCAAGCACTTCAAGTCAAAGGACTCAAGTTATCAAAGGATTCGAGTCAAGTTATTTTTGAGCCTATCCTTGCATTAATAAAATTGCACTACTTTTATTATAATTTTTTTTTACCGCAACATAAAAGCTTGCACCCAAAGAAAAGACTCAAATGGTTACCTGAGCTCTTTGTGAATTCCTATTTAATATTTTTGCACTAATTGTACCAGTTTACAAGTTATGTAACGTTTAAGATAACATGCCCATTGTGTGTATTCTTTTTCAGGTGCCGCAATGTGAATTTATGCACTAATTGTGATAATTGCACTTAACATTGCACTTAACCAAAAATGTAGCAACTTACTCATGTATGCCTTATTTGACAGCTCTTGTTCTCTCCTTCCTTTATACGGACTGCCTTTATGCGGACGCTTAAAACTAATGGCCTACTCTTAGTGCACAGGTAGGACCAAGTGGTAAGTCCAGGCAGGTCCAGTAACTACACGGGTAACCCCACTGCTTCGGGAATCATTAGAAGTCATAGACCGGTCCTTCCCGTTCGTTTTATGTTCAGGATTGCTCCCATCCTGAGGTGTCTTATTTCCAGGAGCTTCATGGGATTATAATACCCTCCTCCTGTGACATTGCCAGAAGTGCATGGAGACGATAAATACCTCCCCTTCTGAGCCTTTGCCTAAGGTATGGTACCTCAAGCCTTAGAGCCATATTTTAGCTACCCCATATTCACCATAGTGATCGTGCTTTAAGCTAAATTTCTCAGGCTTTGGTGCAGGAAAGGGAATACAGGATAAAGCCACCATTTCATTTGCGGGCATTCCATTACACAATGGTGGGACTACAGAGTAAAGACACCCCCATGCTTTCTTTGGTGTTTAATGGCCATAATAACACTTCAAAGTCAGTCAGTAATGTTTGCTTTGTGCATTATTTGGTTCACTGGTTATACCAAGAGGAGGAAACTGTGTGTTGGGCTAGGCATGGTATGTGTGTGAGCTTGCTGAGCTCCAAAGCCGCCACCAAATTACGGCCATTATCAGACACAACCGTGCCTGGTTCTAGGTTCAGTGGCGAGAGCCACAGCTCAGTCTGCCCCCTTTTACCCTGCCACCGCTCTGCAGCGGTGTGCTGTTTGTCACCTAAACATATTAGTTTAAGCATTGCCTGTTGCCGTTTCCCCACTGCAGTGCTACACTGCTTCGAGCTAATGACTGATGGATGACTGATGGATGACTGGTGCTACAAGATGATAATTCAGAGGTGGAAGTGGAGGAGGAGGTGGAGGAGGAGAAGGGGGGGTTTCAGCCACTAATGTAGGTGGTGGCGGAAATCCTGATGGAAGTAGGGCCCGCAATCCTTGGCGTCAGTAGCACCTGTGCCATCCCAGGGACGCTCCTGGCCTCCACAACGTTCACCCAGTGTGCCTTCAACGAAATGTAGCGTCCCTGGCTACAAGCACCTGTCCATGTGTCAGTCGTTAAGTGGACCTTCCCAATAACTGCGTTGGTTGGGGCACGGGTGATCTTACGGGACACATGCTGGTGTAAGGCGGGGACAGCACACAGAGAAAAAAAGTGGCGGCTGGGGACTGAGTATCATGGGACCGCCACCGCCATCTGCTGTGGAAAGACTCAGTGCCCACAAGCCTAAATGGCAACATTTCCAGGGCCAGCAATTTGGAAATGTGCGCATTTAGTGCCATGGCCTGTGGTTGGGTGGGTATTTGCGCTTTCGTTCAAAGGCCTGTGATATGGACATCTGTACACTGCACTGGGACACAGAAGTGGATGTGCTAGCTGATGTTTCTTGTGAAGGTCCAGGTGCAGGGTGGTAGGCATCCGGGCCTGCGTCTTGGACAGGGTATTGGCCAGCATGTAACACAGGGGAAGAGGAGGCAGTGGTGCGACACACAGACACTGATTATGGACCCAGGCGTTCGGCCCACCTATTAGGGTGCTTTAATGCCCTGTGACGGATCATGCTGGCGGTGAGGTTGCGAATGAAAATTGTTTTATTATCCGCACTTTCTCAAAAAATCGCCAGACTGAGGAACACCTAGCCCTTAGCAAGGGAGAATGCCACAAAGGGATGCTCCATCGAACAGTTGCGGGCCTGTTTGGTGTTGCCCGCCTTCTGCCTTTTGCCACCCTACTGCCTCTTCCAGCCTGTTGCAGTGCTGTGGATCCCTCCCCCTCTATACTGCTGTCCTCATTCGGCATGCCACCTTCCTAGGTTGGGTCAGTGATTTCATTGTCCACCACCTCCTCTTCCACTTCCTCACTCTGGTCATCCTCCTAACTTGTTGACCTAACAACAAAATCACTTATTGACAACTGTGTCTCATCCTCATCATCAAGCTCTTGAGACACTAATTGCTGTTGACTTATTAGCAACTATGTCTCATCATCATCATCATACACATCGTGAAACACTAATTGCCATTCCCCACCGTCATCTTCTTGTGACTGTGGATGCTCAAGAGTTTGGGCAACAGTGCACAAGAACTCCTCATGTTTCTCTTCAAAAAGGCTTGGCGAGAGGGCCAAATCAAGGAATGGCGATGAAAATAGCTCCTCAGAATATCCGAGTGTGGGATCACTTGTTTGCCAAGACTCTCCATGGTGGGAGGAAGGAGGATCAGGGTGAGACTGGACTTTGTGTAAGACAGAGAGGTGCTTAACCGACCGGAAGTATTTTCTGCTGCAATCCAACCGACCACCTGGTCGCACTGGTGTGACTTCGAGAGTGGTGTCCTACGGCGCCCTGCAAACTGGGACATTAAGCTAGGTATCGTGGATGAGTGTGTTTCTTGTGCTCTGGCAGCAGGCACAGTTTTAGTGCGCCCAGGGCCACGGCCTCTGCGTGCACCATCAGCAGCATGGCCACTTCCCAGTCCCTTACTGCTCGCCTTTTGCATATTAAATGGTATATATGCTTGCAAGTACAGTACAGACCAAAAGTTTGGACACACCTTCTCATTCAAAGAGTTTTCTTTATTTTCATGACTATGAAGGCATCAAAACTATGAATTAACACATGTGGAATTATATACATAACAAACAAGTGTGAAACAACTGAAAATATGTCATATTCTAGGTTCTTCAAAGTAGCCACCTTTTGCTTTGATTACTGCTTTGCACACTCTTGGCATTCTCTTGATGAGCTTCAAGAGGTAGTCCCCTGAAATGGTCTTCCAACAGTCTTGAAGGAGTTCCCAGAGATGCTTAGCACTTGTTGGCCCTTTTGCCTTCACTCTGCGGTCCAGCACACCCAAACAATCTCGATTGGGTTCAGGTCCGGTGACTGTGGAGGCCAGGTCATCTGGCGCAGCACCCCATCACTCTCCTTCATGGTCAAATAGCCCTTACTTTCAAAGTTTTCCCTATTTTTCGGCTGACTGACTGACCTTCATTTCTTAAAGTAATGATGGCCACTCGTTTTTCTTTACTTAGCTGCTTTTTTTCTTGCCATAATACAAATTCTAACAGTCTATTCAGTAGGACTATCAGCTGTGTATCCACCTGACTTCTCCTCAACGCAACTGATGGTCCCAACCCCATTTATAAGGCAAGAAATCCCACTTATTAAACCTGACAGGGCACACCTGTGAAGTGAAAACCATTTCAGGGGACTACCTCTTGAAGCTCATCAAGAGAATGCCAAGAGTGTGCAAAGCAGTAATCAAAGCAAAAGGTGTCTACTTTGAAGAACCTAGAATATGACATATTTTCAGTTGTTTCACACTTGTTTGTTATGTATATAATTCCACATGTGTTAATTCATAGTTTTGATGCCTTCAGTGTGAATCTACAATTTTCATAGTCATGAAAATAAAGAAAACTCTTTGAATGAGAAGGTGTGTCCAAACTGTTGGTCTGTACTGTATATCACACGTAAAGTAGCGCAGGTTTTGTAAGTGTATGCGCAAATAAATGAAACTGAATGTCACTGATATTTAGGATGCCCAAACATTATACAGGAGATGTAGCGCAGTTAATGTCGCTGCTGTTACCAGCGGCTAATAAAAATTACAGGGAATATCACAGATATTTATGATGTGCTAACCTTATACAGGAGATATAGTGCAGGTAATGTTGCTGCCACCAGCAGCGAAAGAATTAGACTGAATGTCACTGATATTTCGGATACGCAAACATTATACAGGAGATGCAACATAGGTAATTTAGCTGTCCGCACCGGACACTGTCTACGTACAAAGTACACTGGATGTCACAGATATTTTTTGTATGCGCACACTTTAAACAGGAGATGTAGCGCAGATTATGTCGCTGTCCACAGTGACTAAGGAAAAAGTACACTGGATGTCACAGATATTTTTAGGCTGCGCACAGGTTACACAGGAGTTGTAGCGCAGATAATGTCGCTGTCTTCAGCGGCCAAACAACTGCAAGCTATTTAGGGCAGGTTGAGCTAAAAATATATATTGCTGTCAGATACAACAATAGTCCTTAACCCCTTAAGGACTTAGCACTATTTCACCTTATGGACCAGGCCATTTTTTGCAAATCTGACCGGTGTCACTTTAAGTGCTGATAACTTTAAAACGCTTTGACTTATCCAGGCCATTCTGAGATTGTTTTTTCGACACATATTGTACTTCATGACACTGGTAAAATGAAGTAAAAAAAATTCATTTTTATTTATAAAAAAATACCAAATTTACCAAAAATTGGTAAAAAATTTCAAATTTCCAAGTTTCAATTTCTCTACTTCTATAATACTTAGTAATACCTCCAAAAATAGTTATTACTTTACATTCCCCATATGTCTACTTCATGTTTGGATCATTTTGGGGATGATATTTTATTTTTTGGGGATGTTACAAGGCTTAGAAGTTTAGAAATTTTCAAAAACCCAATTTTTAGGGACCAGTTCAGGTCTGAAGTCACTTTGCGAGGCTTACATAATAGAAACCACCCAAAAATTACCACATTCTATAAACTACACCCCTCAAGGTATTCAAAACTGATTTTACAAACTTTGTTAACCCTTTAGGTGTTCCACAAGAATTAATGGAAAATAGAGATACAATTTTAAAATTGCACTTTTTTGGCAGATTTTCAATTTTATGAATTTTTTTCCAGTTACAGAGCAAGGGTTAACAGCCAAACCAAACTCAATATTTATGGCCCTGATTCTGTAGTTTACAGAAACACCCCATATGTGGTTGTAAACGCTGTACGGGCACACGGCAGGTCGCAGAAGGAAAGGAATGCCATACGATTTTTGGAAAGCAGGTTTTGCTGGACTGTTTTTTTTGACACCATGTCCCATTTGAAGCACCCTGATGCACCCCTAGAGTAGAAACTCCATAAAAGTGACCCCATCTAAGAAACTACACCCCTCAAGGTATTCAAAACTTATTTTAAAAACGTTGTTAACCCTTTAAGTGTTCCACAATAATTAATGGAATATAGAGATACAATTTCAAAATTTCACTTTTTTGGCAGATTTTCCATTTTATTATTTTTTTTCTGGTTACAAAGCAAGGGTTTACAGCCAAACCAAACTCAATATTTATGGCCCTGATTCTGTAGTTTACAGAAACACCCCATTTGTGGTCGTAAACTGCTGAACGGGCACACGGCAGGGCACAGAAGGAAAGGAATGCCATATGGTTTTTGGAAGGCAGGTTTTGCTGGACTGTTTTTTTTGACACCATGTCCCATTTAAAGCCCCCCTGATGCACCCCTAGAGTAGAAACTCCAAAAAAGTGACCCCATCTAAGAAACTACACCCCTCAAGATATTCAAAACTGATTTTACAAATGTCGTTAACCCTTTAGGTGTTCCACAAGAATTAATGGAAAATAGAGATACAATTTTAAAATTGCACCTTTTTGGCAGATTTTCAATTTTATAAATTTTTTTCCAGTTACAGAGCAAGGGTTAACAGCCAAACCAAACTCAATATTTATGGCCCTGATTCTGTAGTTTACAGAAACACCCCATATGTGGTCGTAAACCGCTGTACGGGCACACGGCAGGTCGCAGAAGGAAAGGAATGCCATACGGTTTTTGGAAAGCAGGTTTTGCAGGACTGTTTTTTTTTTACACCATGTCCCATTTGAAGCCCCCTGATGCACCCCTAGAGTAGAAACTTCATAAAAGTGACCCCATCTAAGAAACTACACCCCTCAAGGTATTCAAAACTGATTTTACAAATGTCCTTAACCCTTTAGGTGTTCCACAAGAATTAATGGAAAATAGAGATACAATTTAAAAATTTTACTTTTTTGGCAGATTTTCCATTTTAATATTTTTTTTCTGGTTACAAAGCAAGGGTTTACAGCCAAACCAAACTCAATATTTATGGCCCTGATTCTGTAGTTTACAGAAACACCCCATATGTGGTCGTAAACTGCTGAACGGGCACACGGCAGGGCACAAAAGGAAAGGAATGCCATATGGTTTTTGGAAGGCAGGTTTTGCTGGACTGTTTTTTTTTTACACCATGTCCCATTTAAAGCCCCCCTGATGCACCCCTAGAGTAGAAACTCCATAAAAGTGACCCCATCTAAGAAACTACACCCCTCAAGGTATTCAAAACTGATTTTACAAATGTCATTAACCCTTTAGGTGTTCCACAAGAATTAATGGAAAATAGAGATACAATTTCAAAATTTCACTTTTTTGGCAGTTTTTCCATTTTAATAATTTTTCCCGGTTACAAAGCAAGGGTTAACAGCCAAACCAAACTCAATATTTATGGCCCTGATTCTGTAGTTTACAGAAACACCCCATATGTGGTCGTAAACCGCTGTATGGGCACACGGCAGGGCGCAGAAGGAAAGGAATGCCATACGGTTTTTGGAAGGCAGGTTTCGCTGGACTGGTTTTTTTGACACCATGTCCCATTTGAAGCCCACCTGATGCAACCCTAGAGTAGAAACTCCATAAAAGTGACCCCATCTAAGAAACGACACGCCTCAAGGTATTCAAAACAGATTTTACAAACATCGTTAACCCTTTAGGTGTTCCACAAGAGTTATTGGCAAATGGAGATTAAATGTCAGAATTAAAATTTTTGGGCAAATTTTCAATTTTTATCAATTTTTCCCAGTAACAAAGCAAGGGTTAAGAGCCAAACAAAACTCAATATTTATGGCCCTGATTCTGTAGTTTACAGAAACACCCCATATTTGGTCGTAAACAGCTATACGGGCACACGGCAGGGCGCAGAAGGAAAGGAATGCCATACGGTTTTTGGAAGGCAGATTTTATTAGACTGTTTTTTTTGACACCATGTCCCATTTGAAGCCCCCCTGATGCACCCCTAGAGTAGAAACTCCAAAAAAGTGGCCCCATTTTAGAAACTATGGGATAGGGTGGCAGTATTGTTGGTACTAGTTTAGGGTACATATGATTTTTGGTTGCTCTGTATTACACTTTTGTGAGGCAAGATAACAAGAAATAGCTGTTTTGGCACCGTTTTTATTTTTCGTTATTTACAACATTCATCTGACAGGTTAGATCATGTGATATTTTTATAGACCAGGTTGTCACGGATGCGGCGATAACTAATATGTATATTTTTTTTTATTTATGTAAGTTTTACACAATAATTTCATTTTTGAAGCAAAAAAATCATGTTTTTGTGTTTCCATAGTCTGAGAGCCCAAATTTTTTCCGTTTTTGGGCGATTACCTTGGGTAGGGTGTGATTTTTGCGGGATGAGATGAAGGTTTTATTGGCACTATTTTGGGGTGCGTGTGACTTTTTGATCGCTTGCTATTATACTTTTTGTGATGTAAGGTGACAAAAAATGGTTTATTTAGCACAGTTTTTATTTTACATTTTTTACGATGTTCATCTGAGGGGTTAGGTCATGTGATATTTTTATAGAGCCGGTCGATACGGACGTGGAAATACCTAATATGTATACTTTTTTATTTATTTATGTAAGTTTTACACAATAATATAATTTTTGAACCCAAAAAAAAATCATGTTTTAGTGTCTCCATATTCTGAGCCATAGTTTTTTTTATTTTTTGGGCGATTGTCTCAGGTAGGGGTTCATTTTTTGCGGGATGAGGTGACGGTTAGATTGGTACTATTTTGGTGGGCAAAAGCCTTTTTGAACGCTTGCTGTTGCACTTTTTGTGATGTAAGGTGACAAAAAATTGTTTATTTAGCACAGTTTTTTTTTTTTTTTTTTTCACGGTGTTAATCTGAGGGGTTAGGTCATGTGATATGTTTATAGAGCCGATCGATATGGACGCGGCGACACCTAATATGTATACTTTTTTATTTTCCCCTATTTTTTACCAATTTTATTTTACTTTATTTGGGGAAAATGACGTTTTTGTCATTATTTTTTCAAGTTTTTTATTTTTTTTATTTTTTGTCCCACTTTGGGACTTGAACTTTTGGGGGTATATTCCTTTACACTGCATTCCAATACTTCTGTATTGGAATGCATTGGCTGTTTGAGTAATACTGTGTGTATTACTCATACAGCTTCTGGGGCCTGTGAGATCCAGGGGGCTGGATCTCACAGGCTCTTCACCGGAAGGCAGCGCAGATGCCTCAGGAAGGCATCGCGCTGCCTTCCATGCTATCGGGTCCCCGCCACAGCCCCATGGGGTCCCGATGGCACCGCCGCCACACCAGGTAAAAGCCGCAAACCGCAGGTCTGAATTGACCTGCGGTTTGCGGCGATCACTGACACGGGGGGGGGGGGTCACACGGGGAATCACGGGAACCCCCCCCCTCCCGCATTTAGCCGAGGTGCCTGCTCAATGATTTGAGCAGGCACCTTGTTCCGATCACCGCCCACCGGTACGTCATGTGTCCCTAAGGGGATAAAAGGACTTTTGGGTCTCTAACAATTGCATACAATTTAGCACAGGTTGTGCATACAATATATAATGCTGCCAGATACAACAATAGTCCTTAAGGGACACTGACAGGCCCACTAAGCATATTTAGCAATATACAGTATATGACTGCACAGGTCTTCTAAAGTGTATTAAAATCATATAAGTATACCCCCTGTCCACCTTATAAATAATGTAAACTGATTACAGTGATTGGCTGGCTGGAATGCGTCATCCACCCAATGACACGTGCTTTGGCCAGTCTTAGTCAGGGAGAGCTGTGCTGTAGAAGGGACAGATGGTGTAGGGAATAGAATTTTATTTTTTGGTTAGGCAGGGTTGGTGTTAGAGACCAAAAAAGTACTTTTAAGGACAATTGTGTCTGACACAATATATATTTTTAGCGCAACCTGCCCAAAAGTCCTTTTAAAGGGACACTGACAGGCCCAATAAGCATATTTAGCAATATATATGACTGCACAGGTCTTCTAAAGTGTATTAAAATCATATAAGTATACCCTCTGTCCACCTTATAAATAAAGTAAACTGATGTTTTATAACCTGGTAGAATCGTCTTCCTTCTGCGCAAGGGGCGGCGTTTCAGTTTCACTTGCGCCCAGCCAGCCGCCCCCAACTGCCGTTTTGAAGCGCCGCCCAGCTCATCAATATTCACTTCGCTGGGCGGCTTCTGCTGTCCCCGACTTTACAAGAAGATGAAATGGAATAGCTTTGTATTGGGCATGCGCCGGATCTTGTAAAGTCAGGGACAGCAGCTTCAAAACGGCGGTTGGGGGCGGCTGGCTGGGCGCAAGTGAAACTGAAACGCCGCCCCTTGCGCAGAAGGACGACGATTCTACCAGGTTATAAAACATCAGTTTACTTTATTTATAAGGTGGACAGAGGGTATACTTATATGATTTTAATACACTTTAGAAGACCTGTGCAGTCATATGTACACTCACCTAAAGAATTATTAGGAACTCCTGTTCTATTTCTCATTAATGCAATTATCTAGTCAACCAATCACATGGCAGTTGCTTCAATGCATTTAGGGGTGTGGTCCTGGTCAAGACAATCTCCTGAACTCCAAACTGAATGTCAGAATGGGAAAGAAAGGTGATTTAAGCAATTTTGAGCGTGGCATGGTTGTTGGTGCCAGACGGGCCGGTCTGAGTATTTCACAATCTGCTCAGTTACTGGGATTTTCACGCACAACCATTTCAAGGGTTTACAAAGAATGGTGTGAAAAGGGAAAAACATCCAGTATGCGGCAGTCCTGTAGGCAAAAATGCCTTGTGGATAGAGTTGAGCGAACACCTGGATGTTCGGGTTCGAGAAGTTCGGCCGAACTTCCCGTAAATGTTCGGGTTCGGGATCTGAACCCGAACCGAACTTCGTCCCGAACCCGAACCCCATTGAAGTCAATGGGGACCCGAACTTTTGGGCACTAAAAAGGCTGTAAAAAAGCCCAGGAAAGAGCTAGAGGGCTGCAAAAGGCAGCAACATGTAGGTAAATCCCTTGCAAACAAATGTGGATAGGGAAATGAATTAAAATTAAAATTAAAAAAATAAAAATGAACCAATATCAATTGGACAGAGGTCCCATAGCAGAGAATCTGGCTTCACGTCAGCAGAGAATCAGTCTCTTCATGCCATAGCAAAGAATCTGGCTTCATGTCAGCAGAGAATAAGTCTCTTCATGCCATAGCAGAGAATCTGGCTTCATGTCAGCGCAGAATCAGTCTTCATGTCATAGCAGAGAATCAGGCTTCACGTCACCCACCACTGGAACAGGCCACTGTCACACATTTAGGCCCCGGCACCCAGACCGAGGAGAGTGGTCCCGTAACAGAGAATCTGGCCTTATGTCAGCGCAGAATCTGTCTTCATGTCATAGCAGAGAATCAGGCTTCACGTAACCCACCACTGGAACAGGCCACTGTCACACATTTAGACCCAGGCACCCAGGCAGAGGAGAGAGGTCCCGTAACAGAGAATCTGGCCTTATGTCAGCGCAGAATCTGTATTCATGTCATAGCAGAGAATCAGGCTTCACGTCACCCACCACTGGAACAGGCCACTGTCACACATTTAGGCCCCGGCACCCAGACAGAGGAGAGCGGTCCCGTAACAGAGAATCTGGCCTTATGTCAGCGCATAATCTGTATTCATGTCATAGCAGAGAATCAGGCTTCACGTCACCCACCACTGGAACAGGCCAATGTCACACATTTAGGCCCAGGCACCCAGGCAGAGGAGAGCGGTCCCGTAACAGAGAATCTGGCCTTATGTCAGCGCAGAATCTGTATTCATGTCATAGCAGAGAATCAGGCTTCACGTCACCCACCACTGGAACAGGCCACTGTCACACATTTAGGCCCAGGCACCCAGGCAGAGGAGAGAGGTCCCGTAACAGAGAATCTGGCCTTATGTCAGCGCAGAATCTGTATTCATGTCATAGCAGAGAATCAGGCTTCATGTCACCCACCACTGGAACAGGCCACTGTCACACATTTAGGCCCCGGCACCCAGACAGAGGAGAGCGGTCCCGTAACAGAGAATCTGGCCTTATGTCAGCGCAGAATCTGTCTTCATGTCATAGCAGAGAATCAGGCTTCACGTCAGCCACCACTGGAACAGGCCACTGTCACACATTTAGGCCCAGGCACCCAGGCAGAGGAGAGCGGTCCCGTAACAGAGAATCTGGCCTTATGTCAGCGCAGAATCTGTATTCATGTCATAGCAGAGAATCAGGCTTCACGTCACCCACCACTGGAACAGGCCACTGTCACACATTTAGGCCCCGGCACCCAGACAGAGGAGAGGTTCATTCAACTTTGGGTTGCCCCGCAATATAATGGTAAAATGAAATTAAAAATAGTATTGAATGAGGAAGTGCCCTGGAGTAGAATAATATATTGTTAAGGGGAGGTAGTTAATATCTAATCTGCACAAGGGATGGACAGGTCCTGTGGGATCCATGCCTGGTTCATTTTTATGAACGTCAGCTTGTCCACATTGGCTGTAGACAGGCGACTGCGTTTGTCTGTAATGACGCCCCCTGCCGTGCTGAATACACGTTCAGACAAAACGCTGGCCGCCGGGCAGGCCAGCACCTCCAAGGCATAAAAGGCTAGCTCTGGCCACGTGGACAATTTGGAGACCCAGAAGTTGAATGGGGCCGAACCATCAGTCAGTACGTGGAGGGGTGTGCACAGGTACTGTTCCACCATGTTAGTGAAATGTTGCCTCCTGCTAACACGTTCCGTATCAGGTGGTGGTGCACTTAGCTGTGGCGTGTTGACAAAACTTTTCCACATCTCTGCCATGCTAACCTTGCCCTCAGAGGAGCTGGGCGTGACACAGCTGCGTTGGCGACCTCTTGCTCCTCCTCTGCCTTCGCCTTGGGCTTCCACTGGTTCCCCTGTGACATTTGGGAATGCTCTCAGTAGCGCGTCTACCAACGTGCGCTTGTACTCGCGCATCTTCCTATCACGCTCCAGTGTAGGAGGTAAGGTGGGCACATTGTCTTTGTACCGGGGATCCAGCAGGGTGGCAACCCAGTAGTCCGCACACGTTAAAATGTGGGCAACTCTGCTGTTGTTGCGCAGGCACTGCAGCATGTAGTCGCTCATGTGTGCCAGGCTGCCCAGAGTTAAGGACAAGCTGTCCTCTGTGGGAGGCGTATCGTCATCGTCCTGTGTTTCCCCCCAGCCACGCACCAGTGATGGGCCCGAGCTGCTTTGGGTGCCACCCCGCTGTGAACATGCTTCATCCTCATCCTCCTCCACCTCCTCCTCATCCTCGTCCTCCTCGTCCTCCAGTAGTGGGCCCTGTCTGGCCACATTTGTACCTGGCCTCTGGTGTTGCAAAAAACCTCCCTCTGAGTCACTTCGAAGAGACTGGCCTGAAAGTGCTAAAAATGACCCCTCTTCCTCCTCTTCCTCCTGGGCCACCTCCTCTTCCATCATCGCCCTAAGTGTTTTCTCAAGGAGACATAGAAGTGGTATTGTAACGCTGATAACGGCGTCATCGCCACTGGCCATGTTGGTGGAGTACTCGAAACAGCGCAACAGGGCACACAGGTCTCGCATGGAGGCCCAGTCATTGGTGGTGAAGTGGGTCTGATCCGCAGTGCGACTGACCCGTGCGTGCTGCAGCTGAAACTCCACTATGGCCTGCTGCTGCTCGCACAGTCTGTCCAGCATATGCAAGGTGGAGTTCCACCTGGTGGGCACGTCGCATATGAGGCGGTGAGCGGGAAGGCCGAAGTTACGCTGTAGCGCAGACAGGCGAGCAGCGGCAGGGTGTGAACGCCGGAAGCGCGAACAGACGGCCCGCACTTTATGCAGCAGCTCTGACATGTCGGGGTATTTGCGAATGAACTTCTGCACCACCAAATTCAGCACATGCGCCAGGCAAGGGATGTGCATCAAACCGGCTAGTCCCAGAGCTGCAACGAGATTTCGCCCATTATCGCACACCACCAGGCCGGGCTTGAGGCTCACCGGCAGCAACCACTCGTCGGTCTGTTGTTCTATACCCCGCCACAACTCCTGTGCGGTGTGGGGCCTGTCCCCCAAACATATGAGTTTCAGAATGGCCTGCTGACGTTTACCCCGTGCTGTGCTGAAGTTGGTGATGAAGGTGTGTGGCTGACTGGATGAGCAGGTGGAAGAAGAGGAGGAGGAAGCTGAGTAGGAGGAGGAGGAGACAGGAGGCAAAGAATGTTGCCCTGCGATCCTTGGCGGCGGAAGGACGTGCGCCAAATAGCTCTCCGCCTGGGGCCCAGCCGCCACTACATTTACCCAGTGTGCAGTTAGGGAGATATAGCGTCCCTGGCAGTGCTTACTGGTCCACGTATCTGTCGTTAGGTGAACCTTGCCACAGATGGCGTTGCGCAGTGCACACTTGATTTTATCGGACACTTGTTTGTGCAGGGAAGGCACGGCTCTCTTGGAGAAGTAGTGGCGGCTGGGAACAACATACTGTGGGACAGCAAGTGACATGAGCTGTTTGAAGCTGTGTGTGTCCACCAGCCTAAATGACAGCATTTCATAGGCCAGTAGTTTAGAAATGCTGGCATTCAGGGCCAGGGATCGAGGGTGGCTAGGTGAGAATTTACGCTTTCTCTCAAATGTTTGTGAGATGGAGAGCTGAACACTGCCGTGTGACATGGTTGAGATGCTTGGTGACGCAGGTGGTGGTGTTGGTGGTACATCCCATGTTTGCTGGGCGGCAGGTGCCAACGTTCCTCCAGAGGCGGAGGAAGAGGCCGAGGTGGCGGCAGCAGCAGCAGAAGAGGCCGAGGCGGCAGCAGCAGAAGAGGTAGCAGGGGGAGCCTGAGTGACTTCCTTGTTTTTAAGGTGTTTACTCCACTGCAGTTCATGCTTTGCATACAGGTGCCTGGTCATGCAGGTTAGGCTAAGGTTCAGAACGTTAATGCCTCGCTTCAGGCTCTGATGGCACAGCGTGCAAACCACTCGGGTCTTGTCGTCAGCACATTGTTTGAAGAAGTGCCATGCCAGGGAACTCCTTGAAGCTGCCTTTGGGGTGCTCGGTCCCAGATGGCGGCGGTCAGTAGCAGGCGGAGTCTCTTGGCGGCGGGTGTTCTGATTTTGCCCACTGCTCCCTCTTTTGCTACGCTGTTGGCTCGGTCTCACCACTGCCTCTTCCTCCGAACTGTGAAAGTCAGTGGCACGACCTTCATTCCATGTGGGGTCTAGGACCTCATCGTCCCCTGCATCGTCTTCCACCCAGTCTTGATCCCTGACCTCCTGTTCAGTCTGCACACTGCAGAAAGACGCAGCAGTTGGCACCTGTGTTTCGTCATCATCAGAGACGAGGTGGTATTCCCATGTCCTCATCATCAGGAAAAATAAGTGGTTGTGCGTTAGTGCATTCTATCTCTTCCACCCCTGGGGAAGGGCTAGGTGGATGCCCTTGGGAAACCCTGGCAGCAGAGTCTTCAAACAGCATAAGAGACTGCTGCATAACTTGAGGCTCAGACAGTTTCCCTGATATGCATGGGGGTGATGTGACAGACCGATGGGCTTGGTTTTCATGCGCCATCTGTGCGCTTTCTGCAGAAGACTGGGTGGGAGATAATGTGAACGTGCTGGATCCACTGTCGGCCACCCAATTGACTAATGCCTGTACCTGCTCAGGCCTTACCATCCTTAGAACGGCATTGGGCCCCACCAAATATCGCTGTAAATTCTGCTGGCTACTGGGACCTGAGGTAGTTGGTTCACTAGGACGTGTGGCTGTGGCAGAACGGCCACGTCCTCTCCCAGCACCAGAGGGTCCACTAACACCACCACGACCATGTCCACGTCCGCGTCCCTTATTAGATGTTTTCCTCATTGTTCCCGTTCACCACAATTTTGAGAATGGCAAATTTGGGAATGCTTTTTCAACCCAGAACAAAAGGTCTGCTTTTACGGTCACTACAAATAACTTGACCAGCTAAAACTGTGCAGATTTGGTTGAATAGAGATGTGAGACCTGTTTTTTTTTTTGCGCTGTGTGACAGTTATAGGTTTAATCACAGAATGACACTTCTATCAGCACGCTAGCGTGTGTCTTAGGTTTTTCTGAATGACACTATCAATACCTTCAATGTAAGATTTTCTTTTTGGGATAGATTTCAAGTAGGCCTCAAATACCACAAACTAGTTATTTTGAGAATGGCAAATTTGGGAATGCTTTTTCAACCCAGAACAAAAAGTCTGCTTTTACGGTCACTACAAATAACTTGACCAGCTAAAACTGTGCAAATTTGGTTGAATAGAGATGTGAGACCTGTTTTTTTTTGCGCTGTGTGACAGTTATAGGTTTAATTACAGAATGACACTTCTATCAGCACGCTAGCGTGTGTCTTAGGTTTTTCTGAATGACACTATCAATACCTTCAATGTAAGATTTTCTTTTTGGGATAGATTTCAAGTAGGCCTCAAATACCACAAACTAGTTATTTTCAGAATGGCAAATTTGGGAATGCTTTTTCAACCCAGAACAAAAAGTCTGCTTTTACGGTCACTACAAATAACTTGACCAGCTAAAACTGTGCAGATTTGGTTGAATAGAAATGTCAGGTCTATTTTTTAGGCGCTGGGTGACAGGTTCAACTTGCCCCTGATGTAATATATGGCCAAAAAATAACCACACTGTTGATGCTTAAATGCACTTGGGTGACACAGGCTCAGCCTGCAGCTGATGTAGTATATGGCCAAAAAATAATCAGACTGTTGATGGTTAAATGCACTTGGGTGACACAGGCTCAGCCTGCAGCTGATGTAGGATATAGCACAAAATAACCACACTATCGATGGTTAAATACACTTGGTGATAGCTCGTGCTGGCGCACCACAAGTCACAAAATGGCCGCCGATCACCCCAGAAAAAAAGTGATCTAAAAACGCTCTGGGCAGCCTCAAAAAAGTGAGCAAGTCAATAATAGCACTTCAATGATCCACAGCTGCAGATCGATCACAGAATGAAGTCTTTTGGAGGAGTTAATCTGCCTAATCTCGCCCTAACGTCGCAGCTGCAACCTCTCCCTATACTGATCATAGCAGAGTGACGTGCGGCGCTACGTAACTCCAGCTTAAATAGAGGATGGGTCACATGGTGCACTGGCCAATCACATCCATGCCAATAGTAGGCATGGCTGTGATGGCCTCTTGGGCCAAGTAGTATGACCCTTGTTGATTGGCTGCTTTGCAGCCTTTCAAAAAGCGCCAAGAAAGCGCCGAACACCGAACCCGAACCCGGACTTTTACGAAAATGTTCGGGTTCGGGTCCGTGTCACGGACACCCCAAAATTCGGTACGAACCCGAACTATACAGTTCGGGTTCGCTCATCCCTACTTGTGGATGCTAGAGGTCAGAGGATAATGGGCCGACTGATTCAAGCTGATAGAAGAGCAACGTTGACTGAAATAACCACTCGTTACAACCGAGGTATGCAGCAAAGCATTTGTGAAGCCACAACACGCACAACGTTGAGGCGAATGGGCTACAACAGCAGAAGACCCCACCGGGTACCACTCATCTCCACTACAAATAGGAAAAAGAGGCTACAATTTGCACAAGGTCACCAAAATTGGACTGTTGAAGACTGGAAAAATGTTGCCTGGTCTGATGAGTCTCGATTTCTGTTGAGACATTCAAATGGTAGAGTCCGAATTTGGCGTAAACAGAATGAGAACATGTATCCATCCTCTGATGGCTACTTCCAGCAGGATAATGCACCATGTCACAAAGCTCGAATCATTTCAAATTGGTTTCTTGAACATGACAATGAGTTCACTGTACTAAAATTGCCCCCACAGTCACCAGATCTCAACCCAATAGAGCATCTTTGGGATGTGGTGGAACGGGAGCTTCGTGCCCTGGATGTGCATCCCTCAAATCTCCATCAACTGCAAGATGCTATCCTATCAATATGGGCCAACATTTCTAAAGAATGCTATCAGCACCTTGTTGAATCAATGCCACGTAGAATTAAGGCAGTTCTGAAGGCAAAAGGGGGTCCAACACCGTATTAGTATGGTGTTCCTAATAATTCTTTAGGTGAGTATTTAGCTAAATATGCTTATTGGGCCTGTCAGTGTCCCTTTAAAAGGACTTTTGGGCAGGTTGCGCTAAAAATATATATTGTGCCAGACACAATTGTCCTTAAAAGGACTTTTAGGTCTCTAACACCAACCCTGCCTAACCAAAAAATAAAATTCTATTCCCTACACCATCTGTCCCTTCTACAGCACAGCTCTCCCTGACTAAGACTGGCCAAAGCACGTGTCATTGGGTGGATGACGCATTCCAGCCAGCCAATCACTGTAATGCCAGTAACCAACATGGCTACGGCATTACATTGAGTGGCAGTACTTACTAGTGTTGATCACGAATATTCGAATTTCGAATTTGTATTGCGAATATAGGTACTTCGAAAATTCGTGAAAATTTCGAATATAGTTATATATATTCGAAATTTCGAATATTCGAATTTTTTTCGATTTTTTTTTTTCGATTTTTTTTTTTATCAGTACACATGATCCGTCACTGCTTCTAGCTTGTGGGCCAATAAGAAGGCTGCAATATACTTGACTTTAGGAGTAGTAGTGTTTGCGAATTTTGCTCTATATTCGTTTTTTTAATATTCGCTATATTGCTATATATTCTTGTTTTAGAATATTACGAATATTCGAAAAAACAAAGTTATAGCAATATAGAGAATATTCGAAAAAAATCGAATAGAGCAATTTAGCTAATATAGTGATATAATCTTCTTTGTCTAATAGTTGTAAGTTGAAAAATTTGCTAAAAAAATTTGAATCAGAAAATTAGAATTCCGAAAATTCGCATATTACACAAACATTACCTTTCCGATTTTTTGAGCAAAAAAAAAAATCGCGAAATTTCGAATTTGCGAATTTTCAACGAATATTCTACAAAATATTCGCGAAATATTGCGAATTCGAATATGACCCCTGCCGCTCATCACTAGTACTTACCTGCATATTTATTAGCTGCGCAGCAGCCAACAATCGTGCGGGGAGGAGACTCGAGCATGGCGCTCGAGCACACGCAGTATACGGCTGAACACCGCGATGTGCCGAGCATCGCGATGCTCAAGCTGAACTGGTGTTCGACCGAGCATGCTCGATCATCACTATTTATAACATATAACTACACCGCTAAACAGCAAATAGGCCCTTACATTTTTACACTTATACATGCCACAAAAGGCTTTAGAACACATAACTGCACTGCAGAATGGCAAATAATATTTATTTTCTTGCCACTAATACACGGCGAAAAGGGCTTTAGAACATATAACTGCACCGCTGAACAGCAAATAGGCCCTTACTTTTTTACATTCATACACGCCACAAAAGGCTTTAGAACATAATACTGCACCACAGAATGGCAAATAATATATATTTTTTGCCACTAATACATGCCAAAAAGGTCTTTAGAACATATAATTGCGTCTCTGAAGGGCAAATATATATATTTTTCCCACTAATCTACTGTAACGGGACTGCGTCCTTCATCCCCTAGACACGAGCAGGGGGGGAACAGAGCGGCGATGAGTCGGCGCTCAGGTGTTTAGATCTGCTGTACATGGGTCACGTGACACTGGCCACGTCACGTGACCCATTGATTAGACCTATTTAAACAGGTAACCTGCTGGCCACAGGTTGCCTGTGATTGGTCTTATTACCTCACTAGCGTTCTCTGCATGTGTGACTTTGTTTGTTTGACGTCGGCTTGTATTTGACCTTGACCTGGTGTTACCCCTTGTACTGATGCGATCTCTTGGCTCTTGACCTCAGCTTGTATTGACTTCGATTTTGTATTACCGATTTTTGCCTGTGTTACCTACTTGCTCTTGACCTCAGCTTCCAGTTGTTCCTGCTGTGGTTCTTTCCCAGCCTGGGAAACTTTGCGCTTATGTGTGTTCTGTCTTTGTCTTTTGTTTTCTTCCCTCGTTATTTCCTTCCTTTAGGCCCCTGCACATAGGTAAGCTAGGGACTGCCGCCTAGTTGCACCCCATCGGTTAGGACGGACCGTGCAAGTAGGTAGGGATAGTGGAGTGGGTGGAGTTTAGGGCTGCACTTATCCTGTCACGAGGGTATCAAGAGCCACGTCTGACTCCGTTATACCCGGGGTCAGGAGGTCGCAGCGGGTGGCTGCGCGCTCTATATCTAAAGATCACGTTGTTTCTTAGTGATTGTTTTCTGTGTTTGCCTTGCTATCCTTTTTGTCTCAATCAGGGATCCGTAGCTTCTCCTCCTCAGCTGTTTCTTGTCTGCCACTCCCAACCTCCTTATATTCTCCCCTCACACTTCTCTAGTTGCCAGTTATAGAGCTTCCTGCCTGGACATCTATACTGACCCACTGGAGTTGTGAATCCTGGTTGTCGTTCCAGAGTGCTACCCTCCGGATCCCTGTTGGGCTTCTTGTTGTCTCCTGTTGTCGCCCACCTGGGATTATATGTTGAGTTTGTATTGTCTGTCCTTCCCTTGGTGTTTTCCTTTAGAGCTAGTGGTGCGGACTAGTGTTCCCACCGCCCTGTTCACTATCTAGGGCTCAGCTTAGGGAAAGCCAGGGCTTTAGGCACGTGATCGGCGTACGGGTGAGGAACCCGTCTAGGGACGTCAGGGCAGCCAGGTGCCAGCCGCTAGGTGAGTCAGGGGTCACCACCTTCCCTCTCACTTGGGCAGGGCCTTCCTTGTTCCCTCCCTCTGCGTCACGTATGTGATAGTCACGCCGACCGTGATATATCCCTACCTTTTCATGACATATACACCAAAAAGGGTTGTAATTTTCTATCTTCACCACACAACGGCAAATACTTTTTTTTTGTGCCACTAATACACGCCTAAAAGGGATTTAGAACATATAAATGCACCGCTGAATGGCAAATATATATTTTTTTTGCCACTAATACATGCCAAAAAGGGCTGTAATTTTCTCTCTTCAGCACACAATGGAAAATACTTTTTTTTGTGTAACTAATAAACGCCAAAAAGGGCTTTAGAATATATAACTGCACCGCTGAACAGCAAGTAATATATATTTTTTGCCATTAATACACACTAAAGTGGGCTTTAGAACATATAACTGCACCGCTGAACATCAAATATATAAATTTTTGCCAATAATACATGCCAAAAAGGACTTTAATTTTCTCACATCACCACACAACAGCAAATACTTTTTTTGTGCCACTAATACACACCAAAAAGGCCTTTAGAACATATAACTGCACTGCTCAATGGCAAATAATATATATTTTTGTGCCACTAATACATGCCAAAAAGGTCTTTAGAATGTATAACTGCACCGCTGAATGGCAAATAATATATATTTTTTGCCATAATACATGCCAAAAAGAGCTGTAATTTTCTCACTTCACCACACAACTGCTGATAAGCCCTTTTTTCCCACTAATACAAGCCAAAAAATGCTGTAGAACATATAA
This sequence comes from Bufo bufo, assembly GCF_905171765.1. Taxonomy (NCBI): domain Eukaryota; kingdom Metazoa; phylum Chordata; class Amphibia; order Anura; family Bufonidae; genus Bufo; species Bufo bufo. The sequence continues at coordinate 503,454,498 of NC_053389.1, read as the reverse complement.
CTGCACTGCACAAGGGCAAATAGAAATATTTCCTTGTAATAAACCCTGTTAATGGCTGTATCAAACAGCACTTGCACACCAATAACAAGAACAGTTTGCTGGAATTGCAGAGCTGTATAATGTTAATTTCGATACCCAGTCAGTGCAGCAAGGTGTAATAGGATTGTTCCTATTACCGAGGCTGTAAACTCCCCTACTGAACCCTGTTCTGCTTCAATACTGTGGAATGATTCCTTCCGATCCTTTCCCTGAACTTCTGTACAGCAAAATAAAAGTTTTAAAGTCTTTTCTACCACTGTCCCTAGCGCCTGCTGACATCTCTTCCTGCACTAAGTACACTGGAAAATGGCTGAATCCAAATGGCTGAGGCTATTTATAGGGTTGTGACATCACAGGGATGACTGGCTGCTGATTGGCTGCATGCATGGCGTTGTGGGTGATCCCACGTTCCCATAGTTCCTTGCTCCATTCCCTAACAGCAGCAGCAGTCATTTTAGTAAAAAATGTGATTCGTTACCACGAAGCGTGAGGAAATTCGGATTCGGTGCAAATCTAATTTTTCCTGAAATTCGGATCGATTTCCACTTCATCAACTTTGATTCGCTCATCTCTATATATTTCTAATAAAATTATATAAAATATACCAGTTTATTTCCCTTTTTGGTTAATTTGTGATAGAAACAAGCACATAATTCACTCAGATATAATGTGTTTTATTAAAAAATCATATGTAGTATGTGCTGCACTTACTGTATGTGTTGCATTTTCACAACGTGAAATTTTCATAGCACAACATGGCACATAACAATTTCATGATACTAGTCTATATTATCTGCTCCCTCCTTATATATTCAATGAATGAATAGCATTGCCGAGCTATGACGACCTGCTAAACATATTATTCACTCAGATACAGTATTTGCATACTCTATTACACAATTCAATATATTTTCATGAATTTATTTCTCTTCCTTGTGGGAAAAGATACTGTTATTGTCTCACAAGCAGGGCTACAAATAAAGCCAATTTTTCCAGTTTGTCATATGATGAAAGTCATGCAAAATAGACACATACTTTGAAGATAAGGCAATTTTATTCTTTACTCCGAATTTTGAATTATACAGTAGGCAGCCAAGGATGCTTGAATAATGTCAAAATGATAATGTTTGTTAATTTCATGCCATTACTGAGAACATTATATAACATTATTTATGATCATGTTTAAAAGACATGTCGGACCGTTTTTAAATTAGAGAATCCCTTTAGTTCTCGAGTAATAAAACACATTTAGAATAACATAGACAAATACATACAAGAATATGCATCACCTGCACATATTAATAAAAGCCTATAGAAATACAGTATATCTTACAGTTCTTGTCAGAATATATTTTTTTGTCTTTTTCATTTTGCCTTTATTTGTTTAAAAAGACTACTTAACCACTTAATGACCACTAGTACACCTGTTTATGGGGGAAGGGGGGGGCAATGGGGGTCAGTAAGGGCCCTTAAGCTAAGCAGCAGCTTTTTTATGGAAACCTAGTCTAAGTGCTGCATGTGTCTCCCATGCAGCGAAGAGCAGGAGATCACCTCTTTTATGACAGCTGGGCTCTTGCTTAATTGGCCCAGAATGGCAGAACCGACAATCTCAGCCATATAACCCATTAGATGCTGCAGTCCATAGTCACTGTGGCATCTGGTGGCTTCAGAGAGAGGGGGCTCACTCTGTCACCAATTGGAACTCCCACAAATGCGATCGCAGGACGTCCTCAGGATGATGATACATTTGACCTCATGAGGGCATCTGCGGTCATTGGCCAGGTACATAAGTTCCTGATGGTCCTAACATTAATTAATGCTTAGAGCATCAAATCATTATAGACCCAGCCTGTGGACGTGAGGAGGGGTTGGGTGGCACCCTGGGCATCGGCCCACTGGGAAATGTATTTCTTGGATCTATGGCCAGTCCACCCCTGTTTTGGTGGTATCATTTGCTTTCTGTGTTGTCTGTTTGCTTAGTGCAACTGGATCAGTGTGCCTTATGGCAGCTGCAATGAGTGAGAGCTAATGGACATCCTGCCTTACCAAGTCAGTAGTATAATAGTGATGTCATTAAATTCCCCCCCCTCTGATGAACCTGCCCCAGTTTACACAGAAATGCTGAAAGGTGAGCTTTAGAAAACAAGAATTGCCAGATTATTGTTTGAGCTATACTGACTAAATACTCTAATGTTTTATGATTTTTTTATATGGAGAGTCACTGAAAAAACAACATCAAAATGTACTGTATATGAATAAATATATTTGGTTTAACAAATATTATAACTTTCTGATTTTGAAGACCATTTGCTCATAAATATAAAACTTATCTTTGTTTTTTTGTCGTAATTTTGTTTGTATTACAGTTCATTAGACATTTTTGTACTCATAGCTAGCTGCTTTTCCTACAGAAGTTAGGTGCAGTAAATGACAAGTCACCTAGTCACCCACCTAGAGATGCTTCCTTGCTCTCTGCTCTCACCTTCCTCCATGTTTGGATGGATCAGACATATTTATTTAGCTTAAAATTTTATAAGAAGAAAGTGTTCTTATTAGCATATAAAATATTGCCACTTTTAGAGGCACATGTCCTTTTACAATTGGAGTTTCCATGTTTGGAAATTAGACACGTGACCCTGGAGTTCAGTTAAATTTAAATTTCATCTAATAGAAAATGTTGCAAATCATTTAATTTAAAAATCTGCCTGCACCCACCTGAAAAAATATATAAAGGTCATGGCCACTAGGGGTCTCTCTTCCACCTAATTTGCAGCCCACTGCCAGTTGTCAGACAAGATCAATCCCAAGTAACAGAGACACAGAAGACGACTCACATGAAATGGGGGCATTTCAGAGCTACCTAAGCTTCTGAGACTAAACAGCTTTTGAAGATTATAGTAGCCCCCTGTGTGTCTGTAAGTGTAATATCCCCCTCCTTATCTATTCTTTGAGCTCCAAAAACAAACATAGTGTGAAGTAAGGGAAAGGGCATCACAGCAGTATACTGCTGGAATATTCCACAGAAAAAGATGCCCCCTACTTGTGAGAGAAATGCATCTAGTTGTGCAATTAGTAAAGCCCCAAAAATACATATTCCTTCACAGTTGTACAAAGAAGCACACCCATTATGGAAACTTTTTTTGAAAACTCAGGTACGCTTTAAAATTAAGTAAGCATGTTCTCTGTGTACCAGTTTCAGTGTGAATCCACATTGAAACTAGACAATCAAGCAACCTGAGTGACTTTAAACAGGGTATGGTAATCTATGCTAGACTAGGCGGAGCCAGTATTTCAAAACTTGCCAACTATGGTATTATTTTATGCAATGGTGCCAATAATATATATAGAATGGTGTGATTGAGGAAAGGCATCCAAGTTATCCAACAAAGAGCATTCTGTGGATATAACAATCTCATAGATAAAAAGGGTCAGAGTAAGATGTCAAGAATTGTTCTGACGAACAAGTGGTGCACAGTCAAGCAAATTTCAGGAGAAAACAACACTGGTGCTTTAACTAGCATGTTCAAATGCGCAAATCATTCATTAGCATGGATGAGCTATAAAGCCAACAACCTGTTTGAGTGCCATTCCTCTTTAACCCCTTAAGGACACAGCCTTTTTACACCTTAGGACCAGGCCATTTTTTGAAAATCTGACCAGAGTCCCTTTAAGTGCTGATAACTTTAAAACGGTTTGACTTATCCAGGCCGTTCTGAGATTGTTTTTTCGTCACATATTGTACTTCATGACACTGGTAAAATGGAGTCAAAAAAAAATTTTTTTTTGCACCAAAAAATACCTAATTTAACAAAAATTTGAAAAAAATTTGCAAATTTCAAAGTTTCAGTTTCTCTACTTCTGTAATACATAGTAATACCCCCAAAAATTGTGATGACTTTACATTCCCCATATGTCTACTTCATGTTTGAATTGTTTTGGGAATGATATTTTATTTTTTGGGGATGTTATAAGGCTTAGAAGTTTAGAAGCAAATCTTGAAATTTTTCCGAAATTTACAAAAACTCAATTTCTAGGGACCAGTTCAGGTCTCAAGTCACTTTGCGAGGCTTACATTATAGAAACCACCCAAAAATGACCCCATCTAAGAAACTACACCCCTCAAGGTATTCAAAACTGATTTTGCATACGCTGTTAACCCTTTAGGTGTTGCACAAGAGTTATTGGCAAATAGGGAGGAAATTTGAGAATTTCATTTTTTTGTCTAATTTTTCATTTTAACCCATTTTTTCCACTAACAAACCAAGGGTTAACAGCCAAACAAGACTGTATCTTTATTGCCCTGACTCTGCCATTTACAGAAACACCCAATATGTGGCCGTAAACTACTGTACGGCCACACAGCGGGGCGTAGAGTGAAAGGTGCGCCGTTTGGTTTTTGGAAGGCTGATTTTTATGGACTGGTTTATTTACACCATGTCCCATTTGAAGCCCCTGATGCACCCCTAGAGGAGAAACTCCCTAAAAGTGACCCCATCTAAGAAACTACACCCCTCAAGGTATTCAAAACTGATTTTACATACGTCGTTAACCCTTTAGGTGTTGCACAAGAGTTATTGGCAAATGGCGATGAAATTTGAGAATTAAATTTTTTTGCCTAATTTTCCATTTTAACCCATTTTTTCCACTAACAAAGCAAGGGTTAACAGCCAAACAAGACTGTATCTTTATTGCCCTGACTCTGCTGTTTACAGAAACACCCCATATGTGGCCGTAAACTACTGTACGGGCACACAGCGGGGCTAGAGTGAAAGGTGCGCCGTTTGGTTTTTGGAGGGCTGATTTTGCTGGACTGTTTTTTTGGCACCATGTCCCATTTGAAGCCCCCCTGATGCACCCCTAGATTATAAACTCCATAAAAGTGACCCCATCTAAGAAACTACACCCCTCAAGGTATTCAAAACTGATTTTACAAACTTTGTTAACCCTTTAGGTGTTGCACAAGATTTAATGGAAAATAGAGATACAATTTCAAAATTTCACTTTTTTGGCAGATTTTCCATTTTAATATTTTTTTTCCAGTTACAAAGCAAGGGTTAACAGCCAAACAAAACTCATTATTTATGGCCCTAATTCTGTAGTTTACAGAAACACCCCATATGTGGTCGTAAACAGCTGTACGGGCACACGGCAGGGCGCAGAAGGAAAGGAACACCATATGGTTTTTGGAAGGCATATTTTGCTGGACTGGTTTTTTTGACACCATGTCTCATTTGAAGCCCCCCTGATGCACCCCTAGAGTAGAAACTCCAAAAAAGTGACCCCATTTTAGAAACTACGGGATAGGGTGGCAGTTTTGTTGGTACTAGTTTAGGGTACATATGATTTTTGGTTGCTCTATATTACACTTTTTGTGCGGCAAGGTAACAAGAAATAGCTTTTTTGGCACCGTTTTTTTTTTTGTTATTTACAACATTCATCTGACAGGTTAGATCATGTGGTAATTTTATAGAGCAGGTTGTCACGGACGCGGAGATACCTAATATGTATACAATTTTTTTTATTTATGTAAGTTTTACACAATGATTTCATTTTTAAAACCAAAAAAATGTTTTAGTGTCTCCATAGTCTAAGAGCCATAGTTTTTTCAGTTTTTGGGCAATTATCTTAAGTAGGGTCTCATTTTTTGCGGGATGAGATGACGGTTTGATTGGCATCTATTTTGGGGTGCATATGACTTTTTGATTGCTTGCTATTACACTTTTTGTGACGTAAGATGACAAAAAATGGCTTTTTTTACACCGTTTTTATTTTTATTTTTTTACGGTGGTCATCTGAGGGGTTAGATCATGTGATATTTTTATAGAGCCGGGCGATACGGACGCGGCGATACCTAATATGTATACTTTTTTTTTATTTATGTAAGTTTTACACAATGATTTCATTTTTGAAACAAAAAAAATCATGTTTTAGTGTTTCCATAGTCTAAGAGCCATAGTTTTTTCAGTTTTTGGGCGATTATCTTGGGTAGGGTATGATTTTTGCGGGATGAGATGACGGTTTGATTGTTACAATTTTGGCGTACATGCGACTTTTTTGATCACTTTTATTACCTTTTTTGGGAAGTAAGGTGGGCAAAATTTCAATTTCATCATAGTTTTTTATTTTTTATTTTTATGGTGTTCACCGTTCGGGTAAAGTAACATGACCGTTTTATAGATCAGGTCGTTACGGACGCGGCGATACCAAACATGTGTAGGGAATTTTATTTTTTTCATTTTTTATCAGTGATAAATGTGTTTTTTGATTTTTACTTTTTTTTCACTTTTATTCACTTTTTTTTTACCCAGACCCACTTGGTTCTTGAAGATCCAGTGGGTCTGATGTCTGAATAATACAGTACAGTACAATATATATTGTTCTGTACTGTATTTTACTTACACTGAACAGATCTATGCCTTTCAGCACAGATCTGTTCAGCACCATGGACAGCAGGACGCCTGAGAGGCGTCCTGTTGCCATGGGAACCTTCCCCGTCTGCTCAGAACTTCGCAGACGGGGAAGGGTAAGGAGGGGATCTCTCGGGGGGCTCTCTGGGGGCTCTCTCCCTCCCCATCGGGGGGCTGCAAAGGCACAGCAGCCCCCCGATGGGAGAGGGAGGGAGCTCCCTGCGCTGTTAACCTTTTCCATACACCGGTCCGTACGGACCGCTGTATGGAAAGGGTTAAACGGCTGACATCGCATCGCAGATGTCAGCCGTTTATACCAGGGTGCCAGCAATGTGCTGGCACTCTGGTATCCCCACTAGACACCAACGATTATACAAGGGGAGGCGGGCGGGGGATCGCGATCCCGCCTGCCGCACCGCCCGCCTCCCGCACCGCCCACACCGCCCGCAACCCTCCCCCTGCACCTCCCGCCACCATAAAAATCATTCGGGGGTGCAGGGGGGGGTGAATAAAACTTTTTTTTTAGGCATATAAAGTTTCTGATCCCCGCGGTCAGGGACTGCGGGGACCAGAAACTTCAGAAATCGCAGCAAACCGCAGGTCTGAATTGACCTGCGGTTTGCCGCGATCGCCGACATGGGGGGGTCACGGGACCCCCCCGCGCATTTAGCCTAGGTGCCTGCTCAATGATTTGAGCAGGCACCGGGTTCCGATCACTGCCAGCCGCACGGCAGTGATCGAAAATACACAGGGCGTACATGTACGCCCTGTGTCCTTAAGTACCAGGGCACAAGGGCGTACCTGTACGCCCTATGTCCTTAAGAGGTTAAAGAGGTTATCCCATGACTAATATAAAAAATTTAAATCAGACATCATATAGAACATGATAATCTCTTTCTTACAAAGCCAGAACCAGCCCTGTACGTCACATGGATCCAGAGATCTTCACATTCATTGTTCTGCTAGATTTATATCAAGCTGACAGCTCAAGGGTAGTGTCTTTTCTGCTGCAGCTCGGGGGCGTGTCTCATCTCTCCCTATCACAACTCAGGAGGAAGTTGAAGGATGAAATTGAGCATGTACGGCCTTCTCAATGAGCAGGAAAAATAAATAAGAAAAAAGTTGCTATGCCAAATGTTTAATTACATGCAATTACAAAAGAATTCAGATCCAGGTGCTGGTTTGAAAACGGCAGAATATTTTTTGTGGGACAACCCCTTTAAGGGAAACAAAAAGGCAGAATTGGATCACTGAGTAGTGGAAATACATTGGCAAGATGAATCCAGATTTCTTTTGCACCATGCTGAATTATTTGAACATAAGCAACATGAATTAATGAACACTCGCTGGTAGTTATAAACATTTTAGGCTGGTGGAGGTGGAGTAATTTTGTGGGGAATGTTTTTTTTAGCACACTGTATGATTACTTTGAATAGATGTTTTGAAAGTAGGGCTTACCTAAGCTTTGTGGCAGACCAAGTTCATACTTTCATGACAGCTGTTTACCAAATGGCAGAATGGCACATTCAGCAATTTACCATATAGCAAAAGGACAAAGCACCACAGTGCAAAGGTCTTATAGTCATGGACTGGTTCCAGGTTTATGACAATGAGTTTAAGTAGCTTGCTTGGTCTTCACAATCTCGGATCTTATTTCTATAAAGCATTGCTAGGATGAGGTAAAATGGGCTGTTCAGAGCATATCAGTATCTAATTTGTGGAAACTGTGAGAAGAAAATTTATTCATATGGGCCAATATTCCTGCAGAACACCAGGTGGAATCTTTGCCATGATGAGCTGCTGTGGTTCTGAAGGACAGAGGAAGTCCAACACTCTACTATGTGTACTGTATTTGGCAACTCAGTGTATATTGTGCTAATAAGTTCATACAATGACTGTTTGTATCATTTTCCTATCTTTGTTATTCTCCCAAAAACTAAGCACTATGCCCATGACATTTTCAAATCTGGTTGTTAGATGTTGATGGTTAAATCGCACAACCAGGAAGGATTTCTGATCTTTAGGAGTAGCACTTTGCAAACATTTGGTGTCATTTATCAAACTGGTAGAAAGTACAATTGGCTTAATTGCCCATAGCAACCAATCAGATTCAACCTTTCATTTTAGACAGCTCCTTTGGAAAATGAAAAGTGGAATGGGATTGGTTGATATGGGCAACTAAGCCAGTTCTACTTTACACTAGTTTGATAAATGACCCCAATTGTTTTGACGTTTAAATGGTGTTATAGTAGTAGTAGCAATTATGATGTACCTGTTCACCTTCCTCCTTTGGGCATTTTTATATGAAAATGCTAATATTGCTTGCCTAACTGAGTCATATATGATGTAAATAAATCAAGCTTTTCTGGGGGTTTTTTTAAGTCAATTTATTATTATTGTAAGTATGATACTGGAGGATAATACTATTTCCTCAGACAGCTTGACATTTTATATTTAGACCATAGCTTCAAATAGAGGAAATCTTTGTACTGTGCTGTGCTTGCTCCGGCTGTTGCCTCTACAAAGTCTGCATCTTCAGATAAGACTTTCATTCTGTGCTTATTTCACAGATAGAGGACAGGGCAACAATGAAAGGCAGGATAAGGAGAACATGGCAGCTATAGAACATTCCATCACACTTTAACCCATACTGTATTTCTCTTAACACTGCAATACAGTGCCTTAAACCCAAATTATTTGTATGTGTTATAATACAAAGATGCAGAAATAGCATCTTTGATGTTTTACCCCAATGGAAATTGTACATTTTTGCACAAAAAAAAAACTAAATAAAAAAGAAACTGTACTGTACTTCAAATAAGCACAGATATTGCTATATTTCTGAAATATAGTATTGTGTTTGATAAGCATATTTTTCAAGTTTTTCTATTAAAGGCAGTCCGGGTTGAGAGCTGACCCGGGCATATCCCCATTTTCATCCCTCTGGCCCCTCTGAAATGAGCATCTGAGCATGCTCCAATGCTCTCCCTTGCCCGGAGCTGGATCACGCAGGGCCGGAGATTGTTTGTTTATATTTTCCCTCTGCTAGGCGGTGGCATCCGCCTCGCAGTGTTCCTGGTGACATCACCAGCACGGGCGGGCTTTAGCGCAGCCCTAGCCATTTTACAGGCTAGGGCAGCGCAAAAGCCTGCCCATCAGTGTTGTGATGTCATTGGGCTCACTGCTAGGCAGAAGCCTCCGACTAGCAGTCCCCATGGAGAACCCAGTATGTCACCGTATCTCCCAAAAAAAGACTTTGATCTGCACGGAGGGCAAATGACAGCATCGGAACATGAAATGCTCCAATGCTCATATCGGGGGGGGGGGGGGGGGGGGGATCTGGCTGGGTGAAAATGGGGATATGTCTGGGTTCAGCTCTGAACCCGGACAACTCCTTTAACATTTGCTCAGAAATGTTATAAAATTTAAATATGTGCTAAAATAGACTTATTTTGATAGATTTTAGAAAAAATCAAAGGTATCCACATGTAAAGATATAAGATCCCTCTTAAGAAGATCCTGAAAATGATCTAAAACTGGAAAAGGAAGATCTCTGCTTCTTCTCTCTCTGCAGCGTGTCAGCACCATTCCCCCTCTCCACTGGGCTGGCTGAGATCAGAGCTGACCAAAGTGGGGGTCTACTTCATCTTGCGCTGTCCCAGACTGTCTAGCGAGCTGAGCTTTAAAACATAACCGCATCTAACTGTGATACAACCAGAGATAGAGCCTTTAGAAACCATGTTGGGAATGAGACCTGCAGATAACTGCAGATTTCACTGCTAACCTGGCTTCTAAAGCCTCTATATCCAGCTGGCTGTATGTTTGGCCAAATTATACATCCATGGATAGCTCTGATCTGGGCGAACAACATATCCAAAAATCACCCAGATCCAAGCAGGGGTTCCCGAATTCTATGGACCGCAAGCATGGCTTTCCTGCCCAAAACTGTTCCACAGATTTAGGCTGTGCGGCCGGTCTACCTTCTCCTTCAAAGTTAGTATATGGGCCACAATCCTGAGGCAAGAGGCTGGCAAACAGGCCCCTCCAAAACCCAGTGGCGAGGTTATTTTCGCCACAACATAGATCTCAACCTGCTAGATGTAGCAGAGCTGAAGTTATAATTTAAAGGGAATCTCTGCTTTGGTAAACCTCTAGTTGTCAGAAAGTTCCCTTTAGTGTTACATTTCTCTGCGGATACACCACAAGGGGGATTAGTTGCACCCATTCAAATCTGGCAGGCTGTTATAGCAGCTGTAGACAGCAATATAAAAAAATGTTATGGGCATCAGAATATGGCGATACAAAGGAAAAAAAGGATTTTTCCAATTTTTTAAAAGTAGTAAAAAAAATATATATATATAAATTTGGAATCGCTGTAATCATACTAACCCGAAAACTGGGTTGTCATTTCTGATACGCGATGAATTGCGATATTTTTTCTCCCAATTTCATCACACAAATAATTTTTCCTCTATGTTAGCTATGTTAAGATAAACAGTGCCATTAAAAAATACAACTTGTCCCGCAAAAAACAAGCCCACGTATGGCTATGTAAACAAAAGCTGAAAAGATGTGGCTGCCCTCCATTTATTTCTGTGGGGTGGGACCCGCACCTATCAGCCAATGGGGGCATATCCTAGAGATAGACCCCCATTGTCTGAGATGGGAATACCCCTTTAATTAACAGTTAAATATGGCACTGCAGCATGTAGTTGTTTACATGAAGACCTCCCAACTGTCAGACATTCTATCTCTATGGCAACGGACTCGTCCACCAGTAAACAATATATTACATAGTAACAGCAAAACTGCGTCAGTTTATATTCACAAATTTGTGAAGTGAGGAGGACTTAAGAGCCGCCAGTATGAGCGAAAGAAGATCATCCAGACCAAATAAAGGGAACCGATACCAGGAGTTTGTTTCCAACGGGTTATTAAACTTTCTATGGGAAAAAGAGAAAACACGTAAGTTTAAAATAAAGATATGGAACAAATATACAGAAAACTTCCTTTAGGGTACGGCCACATGGTCAGGTTTCCTGGTGTAGTTTTGGAAGCCAAAATCAGGAGTGGATCATAAAAGGAGACAAAGAATAAAGGAGAGAAAGTAGAAAGGACAGATACCACTTCTCTTGTTTTTTGGGATACGGCCACAAGTGGCATAAACACTGCCATTTTTAAGCAGCAGAATTGTGTGCAGAAAGTCTGCAGCGTTTTACCGCAACCACAAAGTGGATGAGATTTACACAAATGTCGTCTAAATGTTGAGAAAGAAATCTGCAGTGGAAACTGATCTCTGATGCAGATTTTTCATTTGTAGCATGTCAGTTTATGCTACGGATCTCTACTGCGGGTTTTACGCTGCGCAATGCATAGGGTGAAATCTGTGTCAAACAGTGGCAAAATCCAAAGTCAAAATTGCGCTGCAGATAATTTGCCCCATGTGTATACTCTAAAGGTACTTCCACAGGGGATGAATATGCTGTGGATTTGCATGTGGCATATTTGTAGAGTTTTACAGTTCCAGCAAAATGGGTGAGATTTAAAGAAATCTCATCTCCACACTGCAAAAGAATATCTGTGTATATTGCCCTGTGGTGCGGTCTGTACATAAACAGCATATCGGTTTAGGAAGTGGATTTCCGATGCAGATGTTAGCCTTTAAAATTCAGTAAATTCACAGAAATCCTCATAGATTCCTCTGCGGAAATGTAGTAAAATTCTGCTCCATATGTCCACACCCTAAGTATCCTACAAAATGCTGACAGGATTAATAGATATTCTGTATGACCAGTAGTCATAGAAAAGTAAGATAGAGCTTCCTTATAAGAGTAGAGGACCTAGTGGAAGAATGTCCAAGGCAAATGTTATCCCAAAATTCTGCTCCTATCAATTTCTAAACAGAGGAATCTCTTAATATTGTACATTTTCTCCACTTTTAGTTGTCTGTCCAGTTGCACGAACACCTAAAAAAAGAAGAAGAACCCTCAAATATTATCTGGAAAGGGCAGCAAAAATACCTGAGCTTGGAGAACCTGGACTGGAATTAGAGACCCCAGTTTGCACTAAGTAAGTCACTATAGAATACCTACCGCTTCATGTGCAAATTCTCACGTCTCTTCTCTTAATTCGCCTCACCATTCACTGTGTCATCAAAACAGGTTGGAATTTGCCGCCATTCTCGGCCTGGTACCTGCCAAAAAGATTGTAGAGGAGGAGCCAGGAACATCCGACCGGTGAGTTACCCTCAGTGATGGCACCAACATCACTCTTTTAGACTTGTTCAGCCGGGAACAGCCTGATGAATCCGTCACTGCCGGGGGCAACTGTGCACCATTGACTATAATGGCGAAGCCAAGGCGAAACGTGTGTCGTGGTGTGTTCTTGGACCCCTTGCCCTACACTCCCTTAAACATGTCCACAGGTTGGTTATTGTCCTGACCTCAGTTTCTGTTATATTTATTTGCGGGTTCCCCGCCCCCCCATCTTATGTTTCTCCTGATCTTACAGCAGCTTAGGGGTGGTTAGTGCTTTGAATGGGTATGTTACTTCATCCCCACTGTAGCATTAGGTTTGCTATGTAGATCTGATATTATTATGATTGGTACAGGCTTACCTACCTTTGTGTTATGTACATGTATTTTCATCTTTTGTGGGAGCTATGTGGGTGCTTTGGGATCCATACTCAGTACGGCGTTTGTGGACATTGTTCCATATCTAGATGTTTTTTTCCCCATTTTACATGATTTATGTCTACATATTTATTTATATAAGCTGCAATAGAGAATATAATACTTTTTATATACAAGGTTTTAAGTCTTGCTTATTTTTTTCTGTATCTATGTTCCTGTATAGGTTGTTGTTCAATTAGAGCAGGCTGTTTAATTTTGTTTTTTGAGGCTTATTTTATTTTTTTCCTAAGTCACTATACAATGCCTGCCACTTCATGTGCAAATTCCCATCTCTTCTCCTAATGTGCCTCACTGATCACTGTGTCATCTAAACAGGATGGAATTTGCCACCATTATCGGCCTGGTACCTACCAAAAGGATTATAAAGGAGCAGCCAGGAACATCCGACCGGTGAGTTACCCCCAGTGATGGCACCAACATCACTCTATTAGACTTGTTTCACATCTGCGCTACGTAGATCCGGCAGGCTGCTGGAATTCCATATGGCCCCATTCATTATAATGGTGAGCGGGAACAGCCTGCCAGATCTGCTAAAATGCCAATGTGAAACAGGCCTTACAGAGCAGAATCCTGAAATCCTAGTTCTTCTCCCTTATTCCTATAGAACTATATCATTCCTATAATCTTTTTCAGTCTGAAAGATCCGAAAATGGAAGAAAGAGACACGGAGGGAGCCGCAGGTATCATCTGTGAGCCTCCCCCTGTGAAAAGACCCAGACTGGACTAATAGGGATGAGGTAAAACAGAGCACCCACATTGTCTTCAGTTCTGTGTGGGGGATGGGAGATGAGGGCTCCACTGTACTAGTCCTCTTGGACTGTAACTTGGGGAGATTTAGTCATATTACAACACAGAACACAATCACAGACACCTCATGATAACATTAATGTTGATAACATTAATATGAGGGGGTGGCTCCTCTTTAATCACAATTCTTCAAGTCTGATTGGAAATATATAAGACCATGACATCTGATGTTACAGAGTGTGACAATGACTGACACATCAGAGGGGTCGGAAATGTTATAAAGAATTATATATACTGTTAATTAAAGGGGTTGTCTCACTTCCGCAAATGTAATTTATCATGTGGAGGAAGTTAATACTACAAAGCACCTCCTAATGTATTGTGATTGTCTATATTGCCTCCTTTGCTGGCTGGATTCATTTTTCCATCACATTATACACTGCTCCTATCCAGGGGTTATGACCACCCTGCAATCCAGCAGCGGTGGCCGTGCTTTCACTCTATAGCAAAAGGTGTCGGCCTCTCTGGTGGCTGCGACCATGGGAATGTACATAGGCCTGAGCTTTTTCCTATAGTGTATGAGCAGGGCCACCGTTGCTGTGTTGTACAGTGGTCATAACTCCTGGATACGAGCAGTGTATAATGTGATGGAAAAAGAATCAAGCCATTAAATGCCATTTGCTGAAGTTAAACAACCCCTTTAAGTTTTTGCTAAGTTGTCTTTAAAATGTTTTCTTGTTCCAGGTGGTGATATCCCTGAAAACACCAGGGGAAAGAGGACTAGTCACTACCAGTACATCCACAACCAACACAGCCTTTACCAGTCTTTACCTGACCTGTCACCAATACTGCCATTATTTGACAACATCTGCCACCAGTTACAAACATCAGTTTCCTTCAGTCACTGTCACGTACAACCTGTCATGAGAAGCTACCACCAAATGCAACCAGCTGCCACTACCACCGTCTCCCACCATCAACTATAAGAAGCCACTAGATTCTGCCAGCTGCCACCAGCCACCCCCGGATACCACAGCCACCATCAGTTTCCTTTAGTCATTGCCAAATACCATTTGTCATAAGAAGCTACCACCAAATGCAACCACCTGCCACTACCGCCATCTCCCACCATCAAATATAAGAAGCCACCAAGACCTGTCGACATATTCTGCCAGCCTCCACCAGCTACCCCCAGATACCAGAGCCACCATAAGTTTCCTTCAGTCATTGCCAAGTACCACCTGTTATAAGAAGCTACCACCAAGTATGACCACCTACCACTACCACCGTCTCCAACCATCAACTATAAGAAGCCACCACGACCTGTCAACACATTCTGCCAGCCGCCACCAGGCTCCCCTGAATACCACAGTCACCATCAGTTTCCTTCAGTCACTGCCAAGTACCACTTGTCATGAGAAACTACCAACAAATACAACCAGCTGCCACTACCACCATCTATACTATCAACTATAACAGGGATGCCCAACCTGCAGCCCTCCAGCTGTTGCAAAACTACAACTCCCAGCATGCCCGGACAGCCTACAGCTATCAGCTCACAGCCGGGCATGATGGGAGTTGTAGTTTTACAACAGCTGGAGGGCTGCAGGTTGAGCATCCCTGAACTATAAGAAGCCACTATGACCTGTCAACACATTCTGCCAGCCGCCACCAGCCACCCCCGAATACCACAGCCACCATCAGTTGATATTACCCGCCATGCAAAACCTGTCACCTGCCACCTTTTGCTTTATATTTGTTTGTATATAGTTAGCATTTGTTTTATAGTGTTTTTAGTTATTTATTTTTTATGGTATGTTTATTTTTTATATTTTTATTTGTATTTTGTATATAGTGTAAAAATTGTAAATAAGGTATATATTTTTATAAATTTATTTTTTATATTTTTAATTTATATTTTGTATATAGTTTAAAAAATTTTTTTATATTATTATACATTTTATTTATATTTTGTATATACTATAAATATTGTAAATAAGATATCTATATTTATATATATTTATTTTTTTACATATTATATATTTTTATTTTTATTTTGTATATATTGTAAATATTGTAAATAAGATAAATCTATTTTTATACCAAAGCAAAGGAGTGAGTTGTATTCTTTTTACTTTGCGAAGGTTATCTGTCCCAGGGGATGATGATCCTGTTACCTAATGAATTAAAATGTAATTTTAAAAAAAACAACAACAAAAAAACAACAAGGCTGTATTAGACAAGTAGATTTCGTACCAATAACGATTAAATAGTTAGCAACTCATTCGCTTTCGAATGCTCACATTACACAGAGCCATGGTCGCTGTAGTAATTTGATTGTTATGAACTCCACCATACACTTACATATCTACAGTCTGATCTTGTGACGAGTGGGTGACGACAGTCAGATATGCGCTTGATGAACGAGAATTTCTAAGTAAGCTGAAAGATCACGATCAGCAAGAATCAAACAACTTTGCATTCATTGGAAACTGTCAAACAATGCAAAGATTGCTTTTTTGAGAACGATATTATGATTTTTCATTTGATTCTCGCAATGTCTAATACAGACCTAAGTCGAATCAAGATTTCCCTAGTGCAAAGTAGTGAAGGGGTTAATCCCACTAATCCCAATAGCCTTAGGCTGTGACTCCTTCCCTTGTGGTCTATGGTAGAAGAATGAGCTTATGTTTCATCACGTGGTGATTAGCAGGGGCGGATTGGGAACTTAAAGTGGCCCTGGAAAAAATACTAAAAGCGGCCCAGTTTTGTAATCGGGTCCAAATTGATGGAAGACAGGGACAGCACAAGTAGGCAGGGCCATATTGCGGCACATTATACCACCCCAACAGAGCCAAATTCCACAGTCTCTCACAAAAAACTGCCCCCATCAGCACAAAATACATGCCCAAAAACTTACACTGGCCGGCCGTGAGGAGTGCTCAAGTGACCCCTTGGGCAATGGTCCACCGGGAAATTTCCCTGTAAGGTCTATGGCCAATCCGCCCCTGATGATTAGAGATGAACGAATCGATTGTAAACTATCCAAATCCATCTCAAATCTTGCAAAAACTCGGATTCCATACTAATTCCACTTTTGAGATTCTATTCGGATGAATCAAGTCAGAAAACAGGGAAGAAGGCAGCTGCCATCAAAATGGGCCGACCCATAGTGGTTTTTGGAACTCCCATAGTGATGAATGGAAAGTCGCCACACTTGCATTTTGGAGATAAGAGTGGACACTACATAATTTTCACACAGCATACACAACATATGGTACATTATTATCAACTGTACTGTTCTCTTTTGTGATGGCTGGGCACAGTACTCATATTTTGCATATGTATGTTATGAATGAGCAAATGAGTGAGGCCATGTATGAAACATGTATCCATTCCCTTTCTGCTGCCAGGGGCGGATTAAGTGCATGATAGGCCCGGGGCTGTCTACCCAACTTGGGCCCCTCCCTCTATTTTAGTTTAGTTTTTTTTTTTATAAAGAGGCTGCGGTGCTACATGAGCGCCACAGTCTCTTCCTAGGCCATATGATATCTTCAAACAACAAAAAAATACCCCAAATTGGGTCCTAAACTGAAAAATGTGGTCGCCAAATTTAAAATACATATAATTATAATAAAAAAGACATGGAGGAGAATACAGCACCACATACCTCTTACATCCAGTGACATCTCCTGTCATGTAGACCTTCTCTTTCCTCTTCTCCTCCATTTGACCCAGACCACCATGGCAAATTCTTTCAGCCGCATCTCGTCTCTACAGTTTGTAACACAGAGACGTTAGATTTCTCAATTTTTCCATCAACCTCCTCATCCTGGTGTCCCCAAAGTGTCATCCTGCTGCCACTCCCAATACTGTGCCCATTTTGCTCCCCAATGTCCAAGGTACTATACTGCGGAAAAAATTGTGACCCTAATAGACATAATTAGAGTCATTTATCAAACTGGTGTAAAGTAGAACTGGATTTCCAAAAGAGCTGTCAAATATGAAAGGTGAGATCTGATTGGCTGCTATGGGCAACTAAGCCAGTTCTGCTTTACACCAGTTTAATAAATTACCCCAAATGTTCCTATAGTGTCCACAGCAGCTATAATGTCCCCTAGAGTGCCCCCAGTAATAATACCATCCTCTATTGTGCTAGAGACAAAAATCCCTGTATAGTGTCCCCAAAAATAATAGAATTGCCCCTACAGTGCCTCCCCAATAGCAACACCCCCATACAGTAATTTTCACCACACTGCCCCATATAGTAATCCCCACATAACAATTTCCCCACACTGTCCCCACATAGCAATTTCCCCACACTGCCCCCACATAGCAATTTCCCCACACTGTCCCCACATAGAAATGACCCCACACTGTCCCCACATAGAAATTACCCCACACTGTCCCCACATAGAAATTACCCCACACTGTCCCCACATAGAAATTACCCCACACTGTCCCCACATATCAGTTTCCCCCACACTGTCCCCACACAATAGTTTCCCCCACACTGCCCCCACATAGTAATTTGCCCCCACACTGCCCCATATAGTAATTTGCCCCCACACTGCCCCATATAGTAATTTGCCCCCACACTGCTCCATATAGTAATTTGCCCCCACATAGTAGTCCCTCCCATAATAATTTGGCCCCACACAGTAATTTGTCCCCAAATAGTATTCCCTCCCATAATAATTTGGCCCCACAGCCCCCAGATTCTCCCCCTCCCCATGTACTCAATGTCTCTTAACCACCTCCGGACCGCTGTACGCAGATTCGCGTTCCGGAGGTGGCAGCCCTGCGCTCAGCGACGCATATACGCGTCATCTCGCGTGAGCCGGGATTTCCTGTGAACGCGCGCACACAGGCGCGCGCGCTCACAGGAACGGAAGGTAAGAGAGTTGATCTCCAGCCTGCCAGCGGCGATCGTTCGCTGGCAGGCTGGAGATGTGTTTTTTTTAACCCCTAACAGGTATATTAGACGCTGTTTTGATAACAGCGTCTAATATACCTGCTACCTGGTCCTCTGGTGGTCCCCTTTGTTTGGATCGACCACCAGAGGACACAGGTAGCTCAGTAAAGTCCCACCAAGCACCACTACACTACACTACACCCACCCCCCCCGTCACTTATTAACCCCTTATTAGCCCCTGATCACCCCATATAGACTCCCTGATCACCCCCCTGTCATTGATCAACCCCCTGTAAAGCTCCATTCAGATGTCCGCATGATTTTTACGGATGCACTGATAGATGGATCGGATCCGCAAAACGCATCCGGACGTCTGAATGAAGCCTTACAGGGGCATGATCAATGACTGTGGTTATCACCCCATATAGACTCCCTGATCACCCCCCTGTCATTGATTACCCCCCTGTCATTGATCAACCCCCTGTAAAGCTCCATTCAGATGTCCGCATGATTTTTACGGATCCACTGATAGATGGATCGGATCCGCAAAACGCATCCGGACGTCTGAATGAAGCCTTACAGGGGCGTGATCAATGACTGTGGTTATCACCCCATATAGACTCCCTGATCACACCCCTGTCATTGATCAACCCCCTGTAAAGCTCCATTCAGATGTCCGCATGATTTTTACGGATGCACTGATAGATGGATCGGATCCGCAAAACGCATCCGGACGTCTGAATGAAGCCTTACAGGGGCATGATCAATGACTGTGGTTATCACCCCATATAGACTCCCTGATCACACCCCTGTCATTGATCAACCCCCTGTAAAGCTCCATTCAGATGTCCGCATGATTTTTACGGATGCACTGATAGATGGATCGGATCCGCAAAACGCATCCGGACGTCTGAATGAAGCCTTACAGGGGCATGATCAATGACTGTGGTTATCACCCCATATAGACTCCCTGATCACCCCCCTGTCATTGATCACCCCCCCTGTCATTGATTACCCCCCTGTAAAGCTCCATTCAGATGTCCGCATGATTTTTACGGATCCACTGATAGATGGATCGGATCCGCAAAACGCATCCGGACGTCTGAATGAAGCCTTACAGGGGCGTGATCAATGACTGTGGTTATCACCCCATATAGACTTACTGATCACCCCCCTGTCATTGATCAACCCCCTGTAAAGCTCCATTCAGATGTCCGCATGATTTTTACGGATGCACTGATAGATGGATCGGATCCGCAAAACGCATACGGACGTCTGAATGAAGCCTTACAGGGGCGTGATCAATGACTGTGGTTATCACCCCATATAGACTCCCTGATCACCCCCCTGTCATTGATTACACCCCTGTCATTGATTACCCCCCTGTAAAGCTCCATTCAGATGTCCGCATGATTTTTACGGATGCACTGATAGATGGATCGGATCCGCAAAACGCATACGGACGTCTGAATGAAGCCTTACACGGGCGTGATCAATGACTGTGGTTATCACCCCATATAAACTCCCTGATCACCCCCCTGTCATTGATCACCCCCCCTGTCATTGATCACCCGCCTGTCATTGATCACCCCCCTGTCATTGATCACCCCTCTGTAAGGCTCCATTCAGACATTTTTTTGGCCCAAGTTAGCGGAATTTATTTTTTTTTTTTCTTACAAAGTCTCATATTCCACTAACTTGTGTCAAAAAATAAAATCTCACATGAACTCACCATACCCCTCACGGAATCCAAATGCGTAAAATTTTTTAGACATTTATATTCCAGACTTCTTCTCACGCTTTAGGGCCCCTAGAATGCCAGGGCAGTATAAATACCCCACATGTGACCCCATTTCGGAAAGAAGACACCCCCAAGTATTCCGTGAGGGGCATATTGAGTCCATGAAAGATTGAAATTTTTGTCCCAAGTTAGCGGAACGGGAGACTTTGTGAGAAAAAAAATAAAAAATATCAATTTCCGCTAACTTGTGCCCAAAAAAAAAAATTTCTATGAACTCGCCATGCCCCTCATTGAATACCTTGGGGTGTCTTCTTTCCAAAATGGGGTCACATGTGGGGTATTTATACTGCCCTGGCATTCTAGGGGCCCCAAAGCGTGAGAAGAAGTCTGGTATCCAAATGTCTAAAAATGCCCTCCTAAAATGAATTTGGGCCCCTTTGCGCATCTAGGCTGCAAAAAAGTGTCACACATGTGGTATCGCCGTACTCAGGAGAAGTTGGGGAATGTGTTTTGGGGTGTCATTTTACATATACCCATGCTGGGTGAGATAAATATCTTGGTCAAATGCCAACTTTGTATAAAAAAATGGGAAAAGTTGTCTTTTGCCAAGATATTTCTCTCACCCAGCATGGGTATATGTAAAATGACACCCCAAAACACATTCCCCAACGTCTCCTGAATACGGCGATACCACATGTGTGACACTTTTTTGCAGCCTAGGTGGGCAAAGGGGCCCACATTCCAAAGAGCACCTTTAGGATTTCACAGGTCATTTACCTACTTACCACACATTAGGGCCCCTGGAAAATGCCAGGGCAGTATAACTACCCCACAAGTGACCCCATTTTGGAAAGAAGACACCCCAAGGTATTCCGTGAGGGGCATGGCGAGTTCCTAGAATTTTTTATTTTTTGTCACAAGTTAGTGGAAAATGATGATTTTTTTTTTTTTTTTTTTTCATACAAAGTCTCATATTCCACTAACTTGTGACAAAAAATAAAAACTTCCATGAACTCACTATGCCCATCAGCGAATACCTTGGGGTCTCTTCTTTCCAAAATGGGGTCACTTATGGGGTAGTTATACTGCCCTGGCATTCTAGGGGCCCAAATGTGTGGTAAGGAGTTTGAAATCAAATTCTGTAAAAAATGACGAGTGAAATCCGAAAGGTGCTCTTTGGAATATGGGCCCCTTTGCCCACCTAGGCTGCAAAAAAGTGTCACACATCTGGTATCTCCGTATTCAGTAGAAGTTGGGGAATGTGTTTTGGGGTGTCATTTTACATATACCCATGCTGGGTGAGAGAAATATCTTGGCAAAAGACAACTTTTCCCATTTTTTTATACAAAGTTGGCATTTGACCAAGATATTTATCTCACCCAGCATGGGTATATGTAAAATTACACCTCAAAACACATTCCCCAACTTCTCCCGAGTACGGAGATACCAGATGTGTGACACTTTTTTGCAGCCTAGGTGGGCAAAGGGGCCCATATTCCAAAGAGCACCTTTCGGATTTCACTCGTCATTTTTTACAGAATTTGATTTCAAACTCCTTACCACACATTTGGGCCCCTAGAATGCCAGGGCAGTATAACTACCCCACAAGTGACCCCATTTTGGAAAGAAGAGACCCCAAGGTATTCGCTGATGGGCATAGTGAGTTCATGGAAGTTTTTATTTTTTGTCACAAGTTAGTGGA
Organism: Bufo bufo; assembly: GCF_905171765.1. Lineage (NCBI taxonomy): Eukaryota > Metazoa > Chordata > Amphibia > Anura > Bufonidae > Bufo > Bufo bufo. Next base: position 503,432,255 of record NC_053389.1, on the reverse strand, counting down.
ATATGAGACTTTGTATGAAAAAAAAAAAAAAAAAAAAATCATCATTTTCCACTAACTTGTGACAAAAAATAAAAAATTCTAGGAACTCGCCATGCCCCTCACGGAATACCTTGGGGTGTCTTCTTTCCAAAATGGGGTCACTTGTGGGGTAGTTATACTGCCCTGGCATTCTAGGGGCCCAAATGTGTGGTAAGGAGTTTGAAATCAAATTCTGTAAAAAATGACCTGTGAAATCCGAAAGGTGCTCTTTGGAATATGGGCCCCTTTGCCCACCTAGGCTGCAAAAAAGTGTCACACATCTGGTATCTCCGTACTCAGGAGAAGGTGGGGAATGTTTTTTGGGGTGTCTTTTTACATATACCCATGCTGGGTGAGATAAATATCTTGGTCAAATGCCAACTTTGTATAAAAAAAATGGGAAAAGTTGTCTTTTGCCAAGATATTTCTCTCACCCAGCATGGGTATATGTAAAATGACACCCCAAAACACATTCCCCACCTTCTCCTGAGTACGGAGATACCAGATGTGTGACACTTTTTTGCAGCCTAGGTGGGCAAAGGGGCCCATATTCCAAAGAGCACCTTTCGGATTTCACAGGTCATTTTTTTACAGAATTTGATTTCAAACTCCTTACCACACATTTGGGCCCCTAGAATGCCAGGGCAGTATAACTACCCCACAAGTGACCCCATTTTGGAAAGAAGAGACCCCAAGGTATTCGCTGATGGGCATAGTGAGTTCATAGAACTTTTTATTTTTTGTCACAAGTTAGTGGAATATGAGACTTTGTAAAAAAAAAAAAAAAAAATCATCATTTTCCGCTAACTTGTGACAAAAAATAAAAAGTTTGATGAACTCACTATGCCCATCAGCGAATACCTTAGGGTGTGTACTTTCCGAAATGGGGTCATTTGTGGGGTGTTTGTACTGTCTGGGCATTGTAGAACCTCAGGAAACATGACAGGTGCTCAGAAAGTCAGAGCTGCTTCAAAAAGCGGAAATTCACATTTTTGTACCATAGTTTGTAAACGCTATAACTTTTACCCAAACCATTTTTTTTTTACCCAAACATTTTTTTTTTATCAAAGACATGTAGAACAATAAATTTAGAGCAAAATTTATATATGGATGTCGTTTTTTTTTGCAAAATTTTACAACTGAAAGTGAAAAATGTCATTTTTTTGCAAAAAAATCGTTAAATTTCGATTAATAACAAAAAAAGTAAAAATGTCAGCAGCAATGAAATACCACCAAATGAAAGCTCTATTAGTGAGAAGAAAAGGAGGTAAAATTCATTTGGGTGGTAAGTTGCATGACCGAGCAATAAACGGTGAAAGTAGTGTAGGTCAGAAGTGTAAAAAGTGGCCTGGTCTTTCAGGGTGTTTAAGCACTGGGGGCTGAGGTGGTTAATATGTCCTACTGTTGGTTCCCCACCCCCCACATGTCCCCCAAAGTAGGCACATGAAATAAAAAAATAAAAAATTAAAAAAAAATTAAAAGCTAAATACTCACCTAGGCTATGTCCAGGGCCAGGCTCGCAGAGGAAGGCGGGATGAGGCAGTGCTGCGTCCCGACACAGGCGCGCGATGACGATGATTTCACTACCGCATAGGCCTCAGGCCTATGTGCGGCCTGAAGCCTATGGCGGTGATCGGCGACAGGACAGGGAGCTATGCGCTCCCGTGCCCCGCCGCAGTATGTGGGCGTTCGGGTCGGCGTTGGGCCCCCTAGCGGTGCTGGGCCCGGGGCTGCTGACCCGAACGTCCCTATTGTAATCCGCCACTGCAGTCAGCACTGATTAGAGGAGCTCTAAGAAAAAATGCACAAGAATTGTTATTTCCTGTGGAAGCATTTACTGAAACTGCCCTTTTGGGAGAGGCAGGTCCTTGTTAACCAACACACATATGTAAACTGCCAGGATATAATGTCCCAAAATATTTAATGTATAAATAAAAGAAAAATTTGGAAGGAATAAAATTATTAAAATATATTGCAAGATGAGATAAAATAATTGTGTATGTTGTTTACAGCTAATGATCATAAATGTTGGGGATAGCACAATTTAAGTTAAAGTAATACTGATTTGTATACGTGCAAACAAAAATAATAGAAAATTAGTAACAGTATATTGTAAAATGCTAATTGTCCTAGTTGCTCCATATTTTCAGAATAATGTCTGCTCAGAATAGCTGCCGTTGTTCTATAACCATTATACACTTGATATAATTGGAAGCAGACGTTCATTTATGTGATCACAATGGTTCCCTGATTAGTGTCGTTTTGGGTTCTACTTTAAAAAGAAGATGCTATTTTTAATATACTGTATATGTTTGCTATCACATTAATCTTTTGCTCAAAAATTAAATTTCCACAGACATTTCAGACATAATTATTTTATAGCATATTTTCATGTTTTCGTTAGGGTACTTTCACACTAGCGTTTTTCTTTTCCGGCATAGAGTTCCATCCTAGGGGCTCAATACCGGAAAAGAACTGATCAGTTTTATCCCCATGCATTCTGAATAGAGAGCAATCCGTTCAGGATGCATCAGGATGTCTTCAGTTCAGTCTTTTTTACTAATCAGGCAAAAGATAAAACCGTAGCATGCTACGGTTTTATCTCCGGCGAAGAAAACTGAAGACTTGCCTGAATGCCGGATCCGGCATTTTCCCCATAGGAATGTATTAGTACAAGGAATGTATTAGTAAAATACCGGAATGCCGGATCCGTCCTTCCGGTCTGCGCATGAGCAGACCGGTAAAAATTTTAAAAAAGCTACAAGACGGATCCATTTGTCCGCATGACAAGCGGAGAGACGGATCCGTTCTTGCAATGCATTTGTGAGACGGATCCGCATCCGGATGCGTCTCACAAATGCTTTCAGTCAGCGGCAGATCGGCGGATCCGGTAAGCAGTTCCGACGACGGAACTGCCCGCCGGATCACACTGCCGCAAGTGTGAAAGTAGCCTTAGACAACCAAATCTGGAATTTATAGTGTGTTACTTGGTATAAATTCAATATTCACATCAACCACTTAGTGACCACCATAATGCGTTTTCACAGAGTTACTAAGTCCTAGTTTAAGCAGAACCATGACATCAAGCAATATCTGGATTGGTATCCCTACAGTGCTAGTAGGTGTAGATCAATCCAGTTTTGTATCCAGCTGACCTATCTCTTCAGTGACGTTGGGGGGGGGGGGGAGGGTCCAGCAGATGGCATAAAAATATTTTTTTATGTTACCTTCTCTTTATAATTCCACCTGGAACATCCTCACTCTCTTTTCATTCACAATAGCACCTTTCACATCCGACAGAGAGACCTACTCCACCTGCTTTCCTATTAGCCATGTCTTTCTAAAAGAGTGTATAACTCAGCTTGTCTGGCATTTTTAAACATACTCAATAATTGTAATGATAAAGATTACATGACTATATAATCTATACTTTTGTAAATACATTTTAGATATGAGCAAATTCATTCCTTAACAAATTGGATGTGACACTGGGGCAGACGTGGGGGAGGGGCTTGCCCTTATCAGCCAATCAGAAGGCAGTAGACAAGCAGGTCCTTTTGCAGATAAAGAATTGCCAGTCTTTGTTTAGCTTGTGACCTAGAAGAATGTCTTGTGGCAGTGTTTGACAAAAAGCTATTACAGACACAAGACACTAGAAGGAGAGTATAGGGAGAGAAAAATGAAATGTTACTGGGTATATTTTAGGGACTTTGATCAAAGAAAGCATATAGAGAGAGTGACTGACTGGCCACTCAGAGTTCTGCTGACAGCTAGGTCTACATTACAAAATCCTGCAAAAAAAAGAAACATTTTTTTTCTGTATATGTACAGACAGCCACTTCAAGTTTCTACAGTTAATAGGTTTATTTCCAGCACTCCATACAACACACATTTTGCTGCAAACACAATTTTCTTTGTAACAGGGCATTTCAATGTACTATAGCTGTATTACTGAATATGTTGAATATGACTGTAAGATAAAAGGTAACTACAGCAAAAGCAATACTGCAATAACACAATTTTTATCATATGTGCAAAGTGAAGCATTTCCATACCATGTTAGAGCTCATTGGCTGGGGTGAGAGTAGCCAAACAGCTGATCGCATGCTAAAGTGCATGAAGCAGCAAAAATTCAGCTGGCTGTCTTTCTGCCAACTCCAACTGGGCTATGTGGTCAGCAACAATGGCAAGGCGAACGTGATTAATTTACTTGTGCAATGCTTTCTAAAAAAGTTCAGTGACTTGCAGAAGGTGCTGGCCATGCCTAAAAAACTGTCCACATATTTTAGCCATTATTGTGCAGAGATGGCCTTGCGGTTTGCCCAGCGGTCGTTTCGCGGCAAACTTTGTCCGCCAGCACCATATTCTTTTGCATTGCGTCGAACTTTGACCCTTGACACATCCATCAGGTGGTACAGGACAGCCAATTAAGACGTTTTAGCACATGGACACACCACCTATCCGATAAATAAACCCGACCTGGCTGACATTTTACATTCAGTCTTTTGCCAGTGTAGGAATAGGTTGCTGTGTGGAGAATGGACAGACAGTTAGGGTCACCAAACGCTAGCTAATTGGTCCAGAAAAGACATTTTAAGAACTGGAATAGGTGTGCTATCGATAGGTGTGACATAGTAAAGGGGTGTGATATACTTATAATATACTTTCTAACATAGAAAGTATATTATAGTGCATTTGTATTGTGCAGCCGTTGTGTGCGGTTCTGCTGCGATACAGCAGCTATACAGAAGGACAAACGCTTTTGGAACAACTAATTGCAACTGGTGTGATATACCAGTTGCCCTCCCCAAAAAAATGATTGAGGCAGGGGTGTGATATACCAATAATATACTTTTTATACAGTATAGTACATTTGGGTAGTGCAGCAATTGTGTGCGGTTCTGCAGAGACACTGCAGCTATACAGAGGGACAACGCTATTGGAAGAACTAATTGCAACTGGTGTGATATACCAGTTGCCCCCCTAAAAAACTGATTGAGGCAGGGGTGTGATATACCTATAATATTATTTCTATATAGTGCATTTGTATCGTGCAGCAGTTGTGTGCGATTCTGCAGCAATAACGCAGCTATACAGAGGGATAAACACTTTTGGAGCAACTAAATGCAACTAGTGTAAAATACCAGTTGCTCCCCCCCCCCGAAAAAATAATTGAGGCAGTGGTGTGATATACCCACAATATAATTTCTATATAATGCATTTGTATTGTGCTGCAGTTTTGTGCGGTTCTGCTGCAATACCGCAGCTATACAGAGGGACGAACGCTATTGGAACAACTAATTGCAACTGGTGTGATATACCTGTTGCCCCACAAAAAATGATTAAGGGGTTTGATATACCTGCATCTAGCTAATAATGATTAAGGGGTTCTATATACCTGCTTCCACAAATACTGCTCTTCTATAGGGACTTTGTCACAGGGTCATTTTGAAAATGACAGGCAGAGGAAGAGGCAGGCCATTCCGCAGGGGTGGTAGGGGTCGGACAGGTACACCAGGCCGGAGCCTAAGTGGGAAGTTGCAGAAGTTGGGTGCGATTACGTCAAAGGATGCACCAGAGTTGGTTGAGTGGCTAACTTAGCCTTTCGCTTCTGCACCCTCCTTATCCTCTCTATCTGCAGCCTCTTCACTCTCTGCTGTGTGCACCCCCAAAGACACCACCACCATATCCCCTCCGAGGAATTATTTTCCCATCCATTCCAAGACCTAACCGATGCTCAGCCATTCTTGGCATTGGATGAGGAAGAGGAGGTAGCAACAGCCACCAGCCAGTGGTCTGACGACAGTACCCAGATCAACCCAAGGAGGGTGGTATTCACTGTTGCTGCCTACTCTGAGATCTCTAACGTCAGTGGTGCTGAATGTGACTATGAAATCAGAGGCAAAAATCAGACTGCAAATGTATCTGAGGCGAGCCATCAACCATACACGGTCACATCTAGCGCTCCCAGGACGCCGGCATAGGCTCCGCAGTGTGGGCTTTTTTTAACGTGTCAGCTTACGCATAAGTCGCGGTAAGCCCAACACTCACTTAGGGAAGACCGCCTTAAGAAGGCACCTGGCCTCCCATTACCGAGCCAAGTGGGAGCAACACCGTCAAAACCCACAAAGCCACACTCCCGGCTCTCCACATCCTGCTTCTTCTCCTTCTCCTCTCTCCTCCCATTTTTGGGGCCTGTATTCCACTAGCCTGAAATATAAAATTGATATCCAATGACCGTCTAATATACCTCGAGCCACATAATCACTTGATTTTTTCTGTCTGGTGAATGCCTAATAGTGATGGAAGAACATCTGCTGGGATGGTTTGCGATCAAATGTTCGCGAACCGCAAGTTCGCCGGCCTCATTCACTTAAATAGCAGGCGAACTTGAAAACCTTCAGCTCATATTTGCAGCAACCAAATACTTAGTAGAAGTGCACAAATAGTCCCACAACATGCACAGTGACATACTAGAGGGGGATCAATGATAAAAATTCCAACAAAAAATATGTATCTTAATCAGACATTTTTATGTGTCTTAAAGGGAAATTTTCTGAAATGTGCCCTGCTGGAGCCTAGAAAATTTTTATTTTAGGCCACGGGAGTACAAGCCTTAAAAATTAGGCATTCACCTGACATAAAATAAATTCTGATTATGTGTCTTGAGGTACTTTATGTGGTGAATGGATAAAAATGTTACTTTAGGCCACTGAACTGCAGGCCCCAAACATTAGGCATTCACCGGACAGAAAAGATCAAGTGATTATGTGGCCGGAGGTATATTACACCGTCAATGGATATCAATTTTACTGCAGGCCAGTACAAATACATATGTTTAAAAGAACTAAAAATATAAAATTGGATTAAAAACATGGCTAACGAAATCCCCCCTCTTGAAAAAAAACTAATGATAATAGTTGAAATTCAATAACACATGGTCATCACTGGTGTTGAATTCCTCCGAGATCCCAACAATTATTCATTCACCGTACAGAAAAGAACAAGTAAGTATGTGGCTGGAGGTAGATTACACTGTCATCAATTTTACAGTAGGCCAGTGGACAACAGGCCCCAAAAATTATGCATTCAGCAGAAAGAAAGGAACAAGTAAGGCCTCTTTCACACGACTGTTTTTTTTTCCGTTTTGCGGACCTTTTTTTTGCTTTCCGTATATGGTCCGTATACGGAACCATTCATTTCAATGGTTCCGCAAAAAAAATGGAATGTACTCCGTATGCATTCCGTATTTCCGTTTTTCCGTTCCGTTGAAAGATAGAACATGTCCCATATTTGGCCGCAAATCACGTTCCTTGGCTCCATTAAAGTATATGGGTCCGCAAAAAACAGAATGCATCCGGAAATGCATCCGTATGTCTTCCGTATCCGTTCCGTTTTTGCGGAACCATCTATTGAAAATGTTATGCCCAGCCCAATTTTTTCTATGAAATTACTGTATACTGTATTTGCCATACGGAAAAACGGAACGGAAACGGAAACACAACGGAAACAAAAAAACGGAACAACGGATCCGTTTAAAACGGACCGCAAAACACTGAAAAAGCCATACTGTCGTGTGAAAGAGGCCTAAGTATGTGGCTGGAGGTAGATTACATGGTCATTGGATATCAATTTTACTGCAGGCCAGTGTATTACAGGCCCCAAAAATGATGCATTCACTGTACAGAAAAGATCAAGTGATTATTTGGCTGGAAGTATATTAGACAGTCAATGAGTATCAATTTTACTGAAAGACAGTACAAATACATGTCAAATACATATGTTTAAAAGCACTAAAAATATAAAATTGGATTAAAAACATGGCTAGCGAAATCCCCCCTCTTGAAAAAACTCCTAATGATAATAGTTAAAACACGTGGTCGTCACAGGTGTTGAATTCCTCCGAGGCCCAAAACATTAGGCATTCAACGGACAGAAAAGGTCTTTTATGCCTCATTATTTACATAAGACAGGGACCATTCTTTGTTCTTGGTTTTGTAGGATATGTGTAGGCTCGCATGAGGAAATTCAATTGAACATCGTCATCACAGGTGTTATATTCCTCCGAGATCCATGCCTCATTCATTTTTAGAGATGTGAGGTAGTCCACACTGTCGTGAGCTAAGCGAGTGCGCTTATCTGTCACGATCCCCCCTGCTGCGCTGAATGTCCTTTTGGACAGGACACTGGACGAGGAGAAAGCAAAGAGTTCCATGGCAAATTGTGCCAGCTCTGGCCACAGGTCAAGCCTGCACACCCAGTAGTCCAGGGGTTCCTCACTTCTCAAAGCGTCCACATTGGCCGTTAACCTGATTTAGTCGAACACCTGTTGGTCTAGGCATTCCCTGAGGCTGGATCCGGAGGACGGCTGTCAATGGGTTGGCTGCAAGAATGATCTTATATCCAAGGTGACCAACACATCTTTAAACCGCCCTCTTCTTGCGCTGTTGGATTGGTACCCGCAACTGTTTCTCTGTGGGTGGAAATTCCTCTGCCAGCACCCGCAAATGCAGAATGCAGCATTTCTGGAAGCAAGGCCTGGAAGTGCTGCATTCTGACAGCCCTCTGTGATGGTGGTAACATGTCTGCCATTTTGTGTTTGTACCGGGGGTCTAAGTATGTTGCCACCCAGTACTGGTCCTTGCCCTTTATGCTTTTTATATGGGGGTCCCTCTTTAAACACTGGAACATGAAGGCCCCCATTTGCACTAAACTGGAAGTTGTGGAGTGGCCTGGCTCCTGCTCATCGTCTAGGATAATGTTGTCCTCAGTCTCCTCCCCCAGCCAGGAACAACACCAGGGATCCCAGAAAAGTTTAAAGCATCCTCTTCTTGCTCCTCCTCCGCCCCAGCGCCATCCTCCTCTGACTCCTTCTTAGACTCCTGTTGACTTGTCTCAGATGGAGTGGGTTACACATCGGCTGTTAAATTCATTCAGCATTGCGACTTCCTCATCTTCCTGCTCCTTGACGGCTTGATCAATGACACAACGCAATGCGTGCTCCAGAAAGAAGATATGATGTCACTGATGGCGCCCTGGCTGCGACTGACCAGTTTAGTGATCTCATCAAATGGCCGCAGAAGACTGCATGCGTAGCGCATGAGCAGCCACTGGCGCAGTGGAAAAAAAACAAGCCCCTTAGAACCTGTCCTGCCACACAGTTCTTACAGGTAGTCGCTAACGGCTCGTTTCTGCTGGAGCAGCCTATCAAGCATTTACATGGTGGAGTTCTAGCGCTTTGGGCAGTCACAAATCAGACGTCTGACGGGCAGTTGGTGTCGCCGCTGAACGCAAGAAAGGCGAGCCATGGCCGTGTAAGATCTTCTAAAATGGCCAGAGATTTTCCTGGCCTGCCGCAAAACATCCTGGACCCCATGCCCGGCATTTGGCGAATCGCTGCACAACTAAGTTCAGGATGTGTGCCATGCATGGCACGTGTGTCATTTTGCCCTGTTTCAGCGCGCTCAGCAGATTGGCACCGTTGTCACACACCATTTTACCAACTGTCAAATTGAGCGGGGTTAGCCACTGATCAGCCTGTGACCGCAAAGCTGAAAGGAGTCCATGACTGGTGTGGCTCTTGGCTTCCAGGCACAACAGCCGCAGCACAGAATGGCAACCTCTCACCTGGCTTGTCGAATAGGTTCTGGGGAGCTTGCCGTTTGTCAGATAATCGCGACAACGCCACTGTGGAAAGTGGAGTTGAGGACAAATGGGAGGAGAGAGGAGAAGGAGAAGAGGCAGGACGTGGAGCGCCGGGAGTGTGGTTTTGTGGGTTCTGACGGTGTTGCTCCCACTGGGCTCAGTGATGGGAGGCCAGGGTTTATCTTAAGGGAGTCATCCCTAGGTGAGTGTTGGGCTTACCGCAACTTATGCGTTAACAGCACAGGCTGCATATAGCAACTCTATTGTCAGCAGCGGACACGTTAAAAAAAAGCCCACACTGAGGAGCCATGTGCCGGCATCCTGAGAGCGCCAGATGTGACTGTGCATGGTGGATGGCTCGTTCCAGATACATTTGCAGTCTACTTTTTGCCTCCTGTGCTCTGTAAGTTTTGCCTGCTTCTCCTCCTTATCCTCCCTATCTGCTGCTCCGTCTCTCCCTCTGAACTTCCCTCGTCTTCCTCTCTTGTGGGCACCCATGTGACGTCCATCAACACATCATCATCGTCACCTTCACCCCCACTGACATTAGAGACAGCAACAGCGCGGACCACCCTCCTTGGGCTGATCTGGGTACTGTCGTCAGACTGCTGGGTGACAACCGTTGATACCTCCTCTTCCTCATCCAATGCCAAGAATGGCTGAGCGTCGGTTAGGTCTTGGAATGGATGGGAAAATAATTCCTCTGACTCGAGCGGAGGTGATGTGGTGGTGTCTTTGGGGGTGCACACAGCAGAGAGTGAAGAGGTTGCAGATATAGAGGATGAAGAGGGTGCAGAAACGGAAGGCTAAGTGAACGACTCAACCAACTCTGGTGTGTCCTTTAACGTAATCGCACCCAACTTCTGCAACTTCCCACTTAGGCTCCGGCCTGGTGCACCTGCTCGACGCCTACCATCCCTGCGGAATGGCCTGCCTCTTTCTCTGCCTGTCATTTTCAAAATCACCCTGTGACAAAGTCCCTATAGAAGAGCAGTATTTGTGGAAGAAGGTATATCACAACCCTGCCTCAATCGGTTTTTGGGGGGGCAACTGGTATATCACACCTGTAGAAATTATTCTTCCAATAGCGTTTATCTCTCTGTGTAGCTGCGGTAACGCAGCAGAACCATAAACAAATGCTGCACTACTCAAATGCACTATATAGAAAGTATATTATAGGTATATCACACCCCTACCTCAATCAGTTTTTTTAGGGGGCAACTGGTATATCACACCAGTTGAAATTGTTTGTTCCAATAGCGTTTGTCACTCTATGTGTAGGTGCGGTAACACAGCAGAACTGCAAACAAATGCTGCACTACCCAAATGCACTATATAGAAATTATATTATGGGTATATCACACCCCTGCCTCAATCACTTTTTTTGGGGGGCAACTGGTATATCATACCAGTTGAAATTATTTGTTCTAATAGCGTTTGTCACGCTGTGTAGCTGCGGTAACGCATCAGAACGGCAACCAAATGTTGCACTATCCAAATGCACTATATAGAAAGTATATTATTAGTATATCACACCCCTGCCTCAATCAGTTTTTTTGGGGAGCAACTGGTATATCACACCAGTTGAAATTATTTGTTCCAATAGCGTTTGTCACTCTGTGTAGCTGCGGTAACGCAGCAGAACCGCAAACAAATGCTCTATATAGAAAGTATATTATTGGTATATCTCACCCCTAACTCAATAATTATTTTGGAGGGGCAATTGGTATACACCAGTTGAAATTATTTGTTCCAATAGCGTTTGTTACTCTGTGTAGCTGCGGTAACGCAGCAGAACAACAAACAAATGCTGTACTACCCAAATGCATTATATGAAAAGTATATTATTTATATATCACACCCCTGCCTCAATCACTTTTTTTGGAGGGCAACTGGTATATCATACCAGTTGAAAATATTTGTTCCAATATTGTTTGTCACTCTGTGTAGCTGCGGTAACGCATCAGAACCGCAAACAAATGCTGCACTACCCAAATGCACTACATAGGAAGTATATTATTGGTATATTTACACCCCTGACTTAATCAGTTTTTTGGGGGGGAAACTGGTATATCACACTAGTTGAAAATATTTGTTCCAATAGCGTTTGTCACTCTGTGTTGCTGCGGTAACGCAGCAGAACCGCAAACAAATGCTACACTACCCAAATGCACTATATAGAAAGTATATTATTTTTATATCACACCCTTGCCTCAATAACGTTTTTTGGGGGGCAACTGGTATATCACACCAGTTGAAATTATTTGTTCCAATAGCGTTTATCACTCTGTAGCGGCGGTAACGCAGCAGAACCTTGAAGCAAATGCTGCACTACCCTAATGCACTATATAGAAAGTATATTATTGGTATATCACGCCCCTGCCTCGATCACTTTTTTTGGGGGGGAAACTGGTGCATCACACCAGTTTTAATTATTTGTTCGAATAGCGTTTGTCACTCTGTGTAGCTGTGGTAACGCAGCAGAACCGCAAACAAATGCTGCACTACCAAAATGCACTATATAGAAAGCATATTATATGTATATCACACCCCTGCCTCAATCACTTTTTTGGGGGGGAAACTGGTGCATCACACCACTTGAAATTATTTGCTCCAATAGCGTTTGTCACTCTGTGTAGCTGTGGTAGCGCAGCAGAACTGCAAACAAATGCTGCACTACCCAAATGCACTATATAGAAACTATATTATTGGTATTTCACACCTCTGCCTATCGATAGCACACCTATACCAGTCCTTAAAAGGACTTTTGTGGCCCTATTAGCTTGTGTTTGGTGTCTCTAACAGTCTGTCCCTGCTCCACACAGCAAACTCTCCCTACACTGGCAAAAGACTGAATGTAAAATGGCGGCCAGATTGGGTTTATTTATAAGGAAGGGTGTGTGTCCATGTGCTGAAACTTCTCAATTGGCTATCTTGTGCCACCTGATTGATGTGTCATGGGTCAAAGTTCTTCACACTGTAAAAGAATATGGCACTGGCGGACATCACCATATGTTAGCCCGTTCAGCGAACCGCGAACGAGCAAAGTTCGTCGCAAAATGACCGCCGTGCAATCCGCAAGGCCATCTCTAATGCCTAATGTTTGGGGCCTGTACTCCACTGGCCTGCAGTAAAATTGTTATCTACTGACCGTCTAATATACCTCCAGCCACATAATCACTTGATGTTTTCTGTCCGGTGAATGCCTAATGTTTGGGGCCTTTACTCCCACGGCCTAAAATAAAAAATTTCTAGGCTCTAGCAGGGCAAATTTTTGAGAGTTTCCCTTTAAGACACATAAAAATGGCCCCTGATTAAAATACATATTGTGGGATGATTTGTGCACTTCTAGTAAGTATTTGGTGGCTGCAAATATGACCTGAATATTTTCTGGTTCGCCTGCTATTAAAGTGAATGGGGCCCGCTGTGAACTTGCGGTTCACGAACATTTGATCACGTTTGCACGATCGTGTTCGCGAATCATCCCGACCAATGTTCGTCCATCACTATTCTTGTGTAGCAAGGAACTCCCTCATGGACTTTCAGCAACAGAACAGTCTGTCATTGCACCAATTGATCCGTGACATTCTAATTTGCTAAAATACAACCTTGCATATGTTGGGGTAACTGTACAAGCATCGTAAAGCAGTGAATAACTTTGCCATGCACCAGGCCACGTCAGCAGGGAGCCTGTCTTGTTTCAAGGTGAGGCAGTGGCAGCTCATCAGAGACATATGTTGCGTAGTCAGGCCCTTCGAAGAGGCAACTATATTTGTCAGTAGGGACAACTGTGGCATCAACAATGTAATCCCCCTTATATTTATTGCAGATGCTGCTGAAAAATTTTTAAGCATTTTGCTGGCTGCCCAGTAGTTACACTGGAGAAAGTCTTATGGAGGAGGAAGTGAAGGATAAGAAGCCACAACTGGAGGAGGAGTCACTTGTGCAGGAGGGCGAGACTGATGATGATGACGTCAACACTGGCTATGATGACCAATCATCTTAGTGGGGGGGCGGAGCCACAAAGAACTGGGTCCTTGGACAGACTGGCGAGAATGGCAAGCTGTTTGCTTGCCTGCTTAAGTAATGACAAATGTATCCTTACCATCAACCAATCTAATGATTACTGGATAGCTATGTTTTTAGACCCTCTTTATCAAAACAAAATGGGAGAATGCTTTCATGTTGCCTAAATGGAGGCAAAATTACTTTATTACCAAGATACACTGTGTATGCAGCTTTCAGCAAGCAGATGCCTGACACCCACATTTCTCTCTCCGCCCCATCAAGTCACCCACCACAAGCAGCAGAAGCTGCAACAGCAGCAGCCAGTTCAATATCACCATCATGATGGAGCAGTTTATTTATATGCTAAGCCAGGCTGATAAAAATCAGCAAACAAATATGTACTGCCGGAACAATCAGGTTCAGTTCTACCCTGACTCTGGCCTTTTCCAGCACATACTGTTCCCATGGACATCTGGTCAGGCAAATTAGAACTATAGACAGAACTGGCCCAGTTTCCTCTCTCTTAATTGTCTTGTGCAACGTCCAGTGTCATCTGATATAGGGTTTTCTGTGTGGCAGATGTTGTTATACCAACCAAACAATATTGTTGTCCACTATTGTACAAAACATCAGTTTTGTTAAAATGAACAAGGCATAAATAGATGACGATGAGGCATGTTCCATACTATATTGCTGCTGCCTTAGCCATATTCCACTGCCACTGCATGCCTTCCTACCATCATGTTTCATACGGTATGGCTGCTGCTACCATTATGCCTTTGCCGCTGTCTGCTTGCCCACCATCATGATGCGCACCTTATGGCTTCTGATGCTTCTTCCATCACCATTGTGCCACTACAGCTGTCTGTTTGCCTGCCATTTTGTTTTTTACCATTTGGTTGCTGCTTCTGCTGCCACCATTTTGCCACTATCACCTGCCTGCCATTATGTCCTGTACTGTCTGACTGCTGCTATTTCTACCACAGCTGTTACTCCCTGCTGCTAATCTCGCAATTACCCCTAATGCCAATACCATTACCGCTACATAGCCGACACTACTACTACCCCAAAAAAGCCACAAACATATTTACCATGTTTGCCATTTACCATGTGTACCATATTTGTTACCATGTCTGTTCCATACTGTGTTGCCATTACTTATTGAGGCAGGGGTGTGATATACCAATAATATACTTTCTATGTAGTGCATTTGGGTAGTGGTATACATCTTACCTTTTCCATATCCACATTGTAGTGCTTCTGTTCCCAAATAGAAGGGCTCCAAGTTCAGAACAAGCCACAATTTCTTTTCACAATATAAACTTGTGTGTGTATAAATATGAGCAGGCATTCTGCTCCTGTTAACGTATAATGTTGGATGCTTGTGTAGAACAAGCCACTGTTTGTTCGGACATTAATATGTGTGTGTATTAAAAGGGACAGTTATCTGCCACC